>NW_027500912.1:0-32600 GCF_021521415.1 Bidens hawaiensis
TGTACGTAAGACCGTATTGTTTATAACTTGACACCTAACAAACCCGGCCGTCTAATATGCAAAGTATTAGACACATTGTGATTATTCGTCACGCCATAAGCTAAACTAGTTCCAAGCAATCATAATAGTCTATTAAAAAATTATAATGACATAATTGAGATAAGAAAATGGTGTATTTATCAAAATAAAAAGGTTGGTGTCACAACATATAACAGCTCTCTTTTAAAAATATACAAGTAGAAGGTTGATGATATTAGTTTTTTTTTTATATATTAATTGGAGATAATAAATTATTTTAACGTATATTTCAATGACGCCAAATTTTTGTTGCCCAACTCTTGTATGGAAAAGTCTGATGGAAGTCATCGATGGGAAAATGAAGAGAGTCACGTCATGGTATCGTGTCAAATAATTCTCAAAATCCATTACAAATTCCACATATAAAATTCTTAATGTTGCTGACTAATTGATTTTATGGAATAGTTTTCAAAGTGACTGACTGAAACATTGTATTAGAGTATCGTAACTAAGTTAAATACTGCCGAGAAAAATAATTAAGAATTTGACTTGGTAAAATGGTTTATTATTTCTTTTCAGAAGTTACATACATTAATTCTCAGGTTACTCACTAGAAAAATTGTTTGATTCTTTTCAAAGACGTTAAAACATGAGTTTCTAATATTTTTTTCTTTTTTACTTTAGCAGAAAGACTCCGGATCTAACTTTTATAATATAATATAAAGTTTAAAAAATATTTCATGGTCATATTCTTTCTCAACAATCTAAACAGCTAGGGCATGTGCTGTTGGCTTTAGTGTGGTCAGCAAATTTGCCATTTAAGCATGGCATGGAGCACGAAGACCACCACTGCGGGGCACCATCGTAGGCGTGTGGGCTTGGCTGTTGTTTGGAGAGTGGGCCAGCTGAGATAGGGTGAACCGAGGGAAGTGTGAAGTGGGCATGAGAGGGGGGGGGGGGTCTATTTGAAGAATTTGTGAAAGGTGGTTCGTTGCTCCAAATTTTTCCACTTGGAGCCCTAACAAAGCCCCCGCCCACGACAATTTAGGGGCGATAAAAAGCAAATCACATGCAAAATCAAACCATTATCCTAAAAATTAACTGAACTTACCAATAACCGACAAAATCAATCGGTTGTGATTTGGTGAATCTAGTTAACCGACCATTTGGTTATGGTTAATGTGTCTTCGTTAACTAGTTTTAATCGAAACTGAACCAAGCCTTGTATTTTTGTGTTTTCCAAATTTTATACCTCCATTTCTAGATTCAAACATTTACATTCATGTCGCAGCTGTCTATAACCGACCTTATGACACTATAACCAAACTTGGAACCGACATATTTTTTCTTCGAAACTTCGTAATTGAGCTTGAAACATCATGACCAAACAATTTTTTACTTGAACAGAAGAAAAATACTAATAATAAAAAAAATATATTGGACAATTAACCAAATTTAACCGAAATCGATAACTGATGGTTTACCGACCTATGGTTAACCAACCATTCGATGATTTAACTGCTTCAAATGGAAGGTGAAGGTGAATAATGCACGTTCTTTACCAATTAACATATGAAAATAGGCCTAGTTGTTTCGGCCCATTGGACACAGCCCAACCCGCAAAGGAGGTGAAACCGTTTGATGTATAGTTTACTGATGAGCACATTAGTACAAGTTTAAAAAAACATCACCACAAGGAACATAATATATATTATCAATAGTCATACAACCACACACTTGAAACTCAAACAGAAAACATGATCGTAAAACAAGATAGATAGTAAGCATCCATCTAAACACAAAAGAGAGACATCCCTCATTTATTTAAAACAACAAACTTTCAAATGCACCTAATACCAACATAACGACATACTTGATCTTGGTGAGCACTCGATTGGTTCATCTTTTCCTTCATCAAAGCCTTGAAGCGGTTCTCCCAATCGTCCAAAAGTGAAAAAGTCGTTTCTTTATCCCACAGGGTTCTTCTGGACGACACTTTCCACTTATGTTCACTTCTAAGTTGCTCATATTCTCACTACACATCTTTATAATATTATCAACCACACCCGCTTTCACTTCTTCGGCCGTAAAAGGGTGCCCAATAAACTCTGCAAGCCACTTCACATTGTTCTTAGGATCCCTCACCAAATCTTCATATTTCACAAACAAAATTTGGCCTGGCCTTTCTAGGCTTGCTTTCCAGTATCCCATCATATGATCCCAATACGCTCCATTAAACGAAACCCCCTTGCAAAACTCTTCAAATGGAATAACTTCCACCGGTAAATTCAAAGATACCCTCATAAAATGGTAATGAGAATATATGACATCTTTTATGTTCCGGTATATATAAACTATCTTGCAATTGGAAGCTGTGACTGATCTCGGCAATGAAGTGTAAGGAAGATGTGTGGCCACAATTGAGTTTTTGTGGTCTTTTTCGGTTTCCTCAAGGAAAGGAACACAACACTCAAACTTTTGTCGGGTTACAATGGCAAAAGCCAAGGACTTTAGCCAAGTTGTGCCAGTTCCAGAACAACCACACAGTAATGTGTCGGTAGACTCAACTAGTTTGAAGCATTGTTGAGCCACCATTGCTCCTTGGAGTGAATTTTGGGCGGTGCAAATATGTGTATACTTGTAACAGGTCAACTCGCATTTCGACCAGTTGCAAGTATGTTGAGGAAGTGTTTTGAAAATGTCTTCCATGTTTTGCTAGTTTTTGTGAGGATTGTGAATTGGCTAAACTTAATGCCCTAAATTTATAGATAACTTAAGTTGTTAATTTAATTGTAAATACGTACCTAATCCCGTGCTTACTTAATACCTTGTCATAGGCTGGTACGTCATCACTAGTTATGAGGGAACATGTCACAAAACAATTATATATATAATAAAAACCAAAATCTCCATCACTTACTAAAATCACTATTTATGAAATTTACAATTTTTTTTACATCATATACAACTTATTATGCATCATGTTATTGAGATGTATCATACAAAGTAAAAAAGGATAGGGTCACCAATCACCATTCACCTAACAATAGAAAAGGTCAAACATATAAGAAGAGGGTTCGATCTATTTTGTGATGGTTCACATAACAATTAATATAATGAGTGTCGCACTGTCGCTTACCAAAATACTTTATTATTATTTTTTTTTAATTTATGAGGGTTTGATCTATTTTGTACGGGTTCACATAGCAGTTAATATAATAAGTGTCGCACTGTCGTTTACCAAAATACTTTATTATTTTTTTTAAATTCATGATTTTTTTAGATTTTTGTTTTAATTTACTGGGAAAAATGTAAATATCAATTACTAAAATGTTTTTTAAATTATTTTTTTTTCAAAGTTTCAAATTCCTGTATTACGCTACTTTATTCTTTTGACTTATTTAGTATTTTCTACATTTTACGTTATTTACAGTTTCGACTTATTTATTATTTTCTATGTGTTGTGTTTCGGTCTAATATTTGTGAGTTAACAAGCGTGCGTGGCTCAATGTTTAACGTCTAATTTTTGATTGGTCTAACGGTTCCGTCATAATGCACAGGTCTTAAAACTAGTTCAATAGATTAAAGAGAAAAGAAAACGTTGAAAACTGTGTGTGAGCTTATATATTGGTTGGGATCGCGTACAAAGTGAAGTTAATGTGCAGACGGTGGGAAACAGAAGAGAAAACATTTGGTGGCAATTTGTATAGAGTGTAATCATCCTATATAGAGTAACAGCAATTACGATGTACATATGGAATACTTTAATCTAACAATTCATAAAGCTATCCAGGTTTCATCTACTTATTAACGACATCTTACTTACAAAATATTATGTTGTTATATGAGAAGTAACAAATGAGAAAGCAACTCTTGATGCCTTTAAAAAGTAGGAATTTAACTTTGGGATGTGTTATTAGTATTTCGTCCTGAGCACTTGATTTTCAACCTTGTATGTCCATTTGTGAGCTTTACATAGGGCGCACGTTAAACATCACAAGTGTTAATAGTGTATAAGACCATATATGAATAAGAATGCAAGTTCCAACTTAACAAAATTTCAAGCAACCAACATAGAGTATGCTGATCACAATCCAAATAAATGCGTTTGTTACCTTACCCATCTTGTGCATATAATCATCGTATCAAGAAGTTGAATACACACTACATATAACTTAAGCCATATATATTAGCATCTTGTCAATTTTATAACCACAAACTTGCACATTTTATACACTGCATTACGTGAATATTTTCTTATATATAATTAGGGTATAAGATTCACTTACATTTGCCCGTTGAATTTACTAGAACTTGTTTTGCTTCAAGGACGCATTGGCTTTCAAACTTTACGTATCTAGCAACTTGCAAGTCAACACAAAACCTTTAAATTATTACTTGGTTAACTACCATTTCAACACTCTTTATTACATGAATTCTTATAGCACCATATTTTTATTTACTATTCAAACCCACATACCATGATCTCAACTCAACTATTATAATTCATTTACTCTTCATTAGCGTCAATCTATATACATTTTCTTACAACACATTTCACTACTTATGCATACAAATCATTCATTGAATAGTTACAAATCAGATTCAGCTAATTATAGATGATCTAAAAACATAAATTAAAAGCCCCTAAATTCTATTCGAGTACGGTTCTTACAACTAATATAACTCAAATGGTTAATCTAGCATTTCCTTTAGTATGAAAAACCATGATTTCCCATTAACAAGAAAACTATTACTCAAACCACCTTATAAATCTTATATTTTAAGTATATATTGTTCTTTAAGCATGTAACTTCAAAACATATACATTCATCTTCATCATCAATGGATCAAGCCTTTTAAGTCTGTTATGATAGGACAAACATGTAACATAACTCAATGTTCATCGAATTAAAGTTAAAATTTATGAGTTCTAGCTATCATAACATATCCTGATAAACTATAGATAACCTAAAAGAACGATTATCTCTAAGTATTTCTATTAATTACCTCGTCAAAAACGCAAGAACACCCAACAATTTAGAGTTTTACGTCAAAAACACTTACGATACTTTTAGGTATTACATGACTCATACCCACAACTAAATTAATCGACATGATACTTTATCTTTACACTAAATTAATTATTTGATGTATAATGACGTTTAACAACTGATTTTAGTACAATATGTTTTTTAAATCAATATGTGATTAGTCATGATCATATGATGAAAAACAAATAAATAGGATAACCTGAAAACAAATTTATAATACGAAAAGTCGTCAAGTTATCAATTAACAAATAATTATTAGAAAAATGTTTTATATTTGCTCATGGTCGACCTTAAAATTAGCGGCAGATCAGGCGTTCACATGCAAAATATTCTAACGACTATCAGGTTCATGCATTCACATTTCACGATGTCACGATGAAACAGCTAATGTGATAATAACATTAATTAATCAATCAATTAATTAATTAATTAATTAAGGAAAAACAAGTTTAAAATAACATTATCCGGATCCAATTGAAAGGTGTCACGTGATTAGAAGAAATATTGTTTGTTATGAGAAGATGCACTACATGGTTCGTTAGCGAACAATATATTAATGAATATTTTTAATCTACCAAATTTTCTAAAAAATAATATTTTCTATTTTGGGTGGAACACGGATGAAAAAGACAACAACTGTAACATCCGTATTACGAGATTACAATAAAAGAGAATTTATTGTTGCGTGTGTGTCGTTAAGTTAGTCGTGTGTTTAGTGTTTTGATAATATTTGGACTTGGAAGTGTGAGTGGGTTGCGGGCATAACCCCCCCCCTATATAAACCCAACCCCTCCATCATTTCACCATTTTCTTTCTCTCCACACACTTTCACACACACCATAGAACACACATACTCTCTCAAGACCCGAATCCAAATCCGGGTTAAAGTAAGGAAGATCTTGGTGCTCAAAGTGTCTTCAGATAACAAGAATCACGTCCAGATCCTCGAGTCGTCTCGGATCCGAACCGAACCCGAAGCAAATGGTAGGTTTCAGTTTAAATGGTTAAGTTCTTAGTCGGTTTCGACATGCAAACTGATAGGATGATAGATCGGGCTGTGAAATGTAAGAAAAACATAAACTTGGTGAGTTATAACCTCACGGGTATGTTATAGGACAAAAAGGTGATGTTCGGACCTCATAAAACACGGGTATACAAAGTTGGTACAACCCAAAACCCATAAAAAAGGGTAAAATCGGGTCATAATAAAGAGTCACGGAGTAAAATAGCTTTAAAATGGCAAAAAAAGAAGAGATGTAAAAAAATAGATTTTTCCCATGATAAGAGAAATTCTTCCATGAGAAGAGAAATTCTTCCATGAGAAATTCTTCCATGCGAAATTCCATGACCCCCGTTAGTTGAGGATTTCATTAGCATAGATATAAGAGATACTAGTAACAGATGATTGACACGCGTAATGTATTGTGCAGTTAGCCGTGCACAACTAAGGAATGTCATTACCATTGACGGCGAGAGAAACCGACTCCAGGTGAGTTTCTAGCCCCTTATCTGTTATGTTTTCGGGGCTGTGTACATACCCAATGTGATAGTTGTTAATACACTTACCTTAAGTGGTGAGTGTATGATACGCGTATGATATGTGTATGACATATGTATGATTAAGTATTGAATGTTATGATAGAATGTTTATACGAATTAATATGTATATATATATACACACAAACACACACATGATTAGAAGATATGTATAGTATGCACGTATGAAAATGAATGTATGAAAGAGTGAAGAGACAGGTATGGTTGTATGGTTAGTTGAGACAGAGGGACCAGACCCTAATAATATCTGAGACAGAAGAGACCAGGCTCTAATAATATCTGAGACAGAAGGGACCACACCCTAATAATATCTGAGACAGAAGGGACCAGGCTCTAATAATATCTTAGACAGAAGGGACTAGACCCTAATAATATTTGAGACAGACGGGACCAGACCTTAAAAATATTTGTGATGGTGGAGATGGTGTAGCCTATGTTATACCATAGGGGATTAAGAAAGAAAGTATGAGAGCACGAATGAATGTATGTATGTATGTAAAGCAAGTATGAAAGAAGTAATAGTAAGTAAAATCCGAAATACGTATCTCCGGACACGTATGAGTAAGAACATGAATGTATTGTATGTTAATTGATTAACTAGAACTCACTCAGCGTAGCTGACTTTTAGTATGCACGCAGGTGAATAGGATGCGACGGGTTTCTTGAGGGAAGACACGTGGCAACAAAGTGAAGACTAGCATCGAAGAAAAGAAGATTCACGTGTCGTTTACGTTACCTTTTAAGACTTAATGTATTTTGTTTAAAAACAAGCACTTATGTTATGTAGGAATGTTTAATATTATGTATTCCGCAAAAAATTTTTAATTAACTCTGATTTTAGAACTGTGTTTATGAGTAAATCCAACGCCAAAGTAGGGCTTCCGGGACGGGGCCTTACAGCAACATCAGACGCACTTAGCAAATGGCTGGTTCTTGACGAGACTAGACGATGACCGTTGTTTGAAGACTCGTTGGAATCCGTTCAACACATTTTGATATCTTGTTGCTTCGGTCATATGGCAATGCATTAGTTGTTGGTGTGGTATTCAATCGATAGGCGCGTTTGAAATTAAGGATCTACTAACAAAATCATCTCATGATACTTATGGCATGTGGAGCCTTTGAAAAGCAAGAAATGAGAGCATGTTCAATGGATCATAAGTATCGATCAGCAGAATCAAAAAAGACATAAGACGACTCTCGTATTTATGGGTAAAGAATAGGGGCAAATTGGTTGGGTTGGATTAGGATTGATGGTGTTCCATCGTGTTTTAAAGAATTTGTTATAATCGACGTTCATGTTGCATTTTGGTGTACCTTGGTGTTTTGTATATTGGCTAGTGACTTATTATTCTCATTGTTAATGTCGGTCGTTCAACAAAACAAATGTATAGAAATCAAATAAATATTATATGTATACATATATTTATAATTATAATACATGTATATTAACCAATTTCGTGCGCTTAACTTTTTATATAAGAAAATGTAAAACCTTTAATATTCAAAGTAAAAGATTTGATTAAAACCTACTATGTTTCTGGACCTTTGAAGATCTTATGTTAAAATTACGTGCGTAAAAAAACGATCCCAACCAGAAAATTGCCAAAACCAAGTCATTTTGGTTGGTTTGACTTTGCCCAAACCATCCGTCTCGGTTAATTTGTTTTAGTTTTCACTTTTCACAAAAGTTGTACTTACTATTTAGCCCATAAGTAAAACCATTTGAGGGAACCATGAATACCGCTATTACATACATGGCTTAATTAAGACATTCTTCCACTTTCACATTATCACTGCCTTTTATAATTACATTTTATGTACAAAATATTATTTTGATAAATTGTTTATTAAATTATGAGTACGAATTAAAAAAAATATTATTAGTTTGAGAAAAAAATCTGAAAATATAATTCAGCTTTAAAAATATTAGGTAAACTAAAAAGTTCTTTGAAATGTTAAAATAAAACTATTTTATAAAAATTTCATCATAAAAAATATTACAATTTACTTTTATAAAAAAATAATATATATAGTCTATACATTTATATATACAATTAATGATAAGTTATAATTTAAGAAACTTAATAAGTTTAATAAATTTATAAATATTCATAATAAACTTAATAAGGTCATAGTGATCACGTTACAAAGAGTACACTATGACCTTTGTAATCTTTTGTTATAAATGAAATAGTACGGTAAACTTGTTTTTAACAAACATACCCTCTTTTGTTTCGTTCACCATAATAATGTTCAAAGGGGATAAGCAAGGTTGAGCACTTTCCAAAAATAACACAATTACCCTTAGCATATGTTACAATGATACAAAAATAATCATTGTTCATTTGTTTGGGAGGTCTTTGTTTAAAGCTCAATCCATCACATTGATTAAACCTAACTTATATAATAGATCTTTTTCTTAATTTTATATGTTATTTACAAATTTATTTATTTTATTTCACATTTTTCCTAGATTTTTTAAATTTGTTTGTAATTTTTTATTATTTGTATGATCATATGCATTACACGGGTTCTAAAGCTAGTGTGTGTATATATATATATGTATATATATATGTATGTATGTATACGATAGCTTTAGAACCCGTGTATAACACGAGATTTGTGAAATAAGCGAAATTCAGGTATTTAATCATACGTAATTTAGAGATTTTCTTTGGAATTTATAGATTAATTATAATACTATCACACACACTTCAAATATAGCATATTTAAATTTTACATTTTCCCAAGATTGAAATATTGTTTTCAGATGGCATAAAACCAAAAATTGATAATTAGGTAAACATATTAAAGGAATTTTATATTATCAATACAAAAAGAAGTTAAAAAGTGTTTTACAAATTGTAAAATTTTAAATATTGTATTTATTCAACGGAATTTGAAGTACACACATAATTAAATATATATTATAAACATAGGTCGCTAGTTATTATATGATAATGGTTTGTAAATTATTATTTAACTAATTTAATAATTCACCATTTTATTTTAAACTTATTATAAATATTCAATAGTTTATACTATTTTTAAGAAATAATTGTCAAACTTTAATAGTAAAACTAGGTTAGAGCCCGCGTTTCACACGGGTGAAAAATATAATAAAAATAAAAAATTATAATATGTAATACGTAAATTTAATTGTTTCATATAATAATTTTTATTTATGACTATTTATATTAAGTTTTTGATATATTATGCACTATAATTTTAAGTTGAAAACCAAATCTTGATGTTTGATTTATTTCAAATAAAACATTCATACCGATATTGTTATATTAAATACTGTGCGTATAAAATGATATTTATAACAAAATATTGTCACGAATTTAAAACCTAAATTTACAAAGCCTAAGGTTTTGTTGTAAAATAAAATAAATAAAAACATCTTATATTTTAAAATAAAGAGAGAAACGATAAAGAACCTTAAATGGTAGTGTTAAAAGATATGGGAAGACAATGTCATATTGTGAATTATGAAAATGTTAATAATTAAATATTTTTGGTTTTATACCTCAGGAAAAATCACATTTATATATGTTAAGTCAAGATATCAAACACGATTACTATTTTAGTGGAGTTGGTAAGCACATTTGGTTTGAAACATGAGGTCCTGGGTTTGAAACCCGTATCACACAATAATATATTTTTCAAAATTTTATAAAGTCTTACGGGTCATGGGTATAATAGAAAAACGTGTCATGTGTTATAATATAATAGGAAATAGTGACATGGCATCTACTTGGCATCTTATGTGGAGTGCCTAGTTAAACGTCATGTGGACAACTTGTGTTGCTTTAATAGTATAGTTAGATTAGATGTAATGGGTTAATAAATTTAGTGTGATTTAAATTACATTAACTACCTTTTTTTTCATTAGGTTACAACTAATGGGTTATACTAATTAAACTTATGACCCATGAATAACATGGATGAGAATAAAGATTAAAAAATAGGAGGGAAATTGAAGTTATGATTGAATGTGGTTAAGATGCATCATCCTTATTATTTTTGTTTATTAGTATAGATAGAATTGGAAATTTAAGTTAAATAACATAATTGATAAAAACTTTATACATACATATATATATATACACACACTATATATATAATACATGAGAAAAGGGTAAATTAAGACACTTGATTTTAAGAGTTTTGCAAATGCTAATTTATAAAGTACATGTGTAAGAATGGGTAAACTTGTCTTTTAAACACAATTCACATACTTACAAGTTTGCCCCCTCATCTTTAACCATATTATGTTTTTAATTTTAATCTTAAACTAACTTCCCACCACGATTTTTAAACGACCATAATTTTTTCGTACGCTAATATTTTTGTAAAAGAAGTGCACCATAAAATCGATCATTTTATTCTTTTTAATTTGAGTATGATATTATTATAATTCTTTAAATTTTAAAAATTAATAAGTTATGTAAGGGTGTTCGATGTTGGTTTTTTATGGTTTGTAAGTTAAACCTGTAAGCCCAACCATTAGTATCGATTTTTCGTTGTCCAAACCAAAATTGAATCATTGAAAATTGAAACCGAATCATTACCAACTCATATATAACAAAATAGGAAAAATGATAATTTTAGCTACATGTCACACCCCAATCCAGGGCCTAGAAGTGTAACCATCAGTTGGTACATGTTTTGTAAATATATCAGAGTAGCGGGTTTATTTTAGCAGAAGTCTTTAAATATTAAAATATTAATTTATCAAAATTACTCGGGAATTAACAACCGAGTTTCAGTTTTACAAAACCGTGATATTAATAATACAAGGATTTGTTAATATTCAAAAACGAGCCATCTCAAGCGATCTTCTATGACTCCAATCCTTGTATATCATCTATTATCATCTAGTTACCTGCAAGTGTGGAAAAACACGTTAGCTATATGCTGGTGAAACGTTTACTCGATAAATTATTTATAACAGTCGTTAAATACAAAAATAGTTTTCTGTTCCGGGATTTGTACCACTGCCCTACACACACAATTCAAAGGTTCCCCGAGTATACAGCCCCTGTTCGGAAACAACTTTCCCCTAAGCTATATAACCCTGTTGGAGAACCGGTTATGACTGACTTGGTTTTGTATGCCAATTATCAGTTATGTTTAGATCCAGACACATGTGTATTCGGTCTGAGTTGCTTTTTATTATCTATTTTGTATTATAACGATTTTAGAGATTATATCTCATGCAAACATTTATCAGACTCTTTGTAATAAACAACCTGTCTATTACAAGAGTAAAAATCAGTTTAGACAGTAAAAAGGTTAACGTGTTCACCTCATATATCAGTGGATAATATCAAACTCCTCTTCTCAGTATGCTTAACAACCTATATTCATAATAGGCATGCATAAGTATCTAGTTGATACTATTCAGCGGACTTTAAGTCTATTTCAGTTCAGCAGACTCAAGGTCTTATCAGCAGACTTAATGTCTGATTCAGTTCAGCAGACTCGAGGTCTGATCAGCAGACTCTTAAGTCTGACCTAACCTTAGTATAGTTATAGTCGTTTATCAAAATACTTTGAATTTACATATGACGTTTGGAATAGCACGCTTTGGCCTAATAAAAGATATCACGTTGGCAAACTTCTCCAGGTAAGCAAACGGGTCCTGCGGTTGATTGGGATTTGTACGAATTGCTTTCCTTAGGCAAGAAGAGTCTACTAATGATACCCCCCTTCCAGTTACTACATGCCCGTCAAAATAATAGTTTTGATAACATTACTTATCGTGGAAGCAACGTCTTTGCTTTATAAAACATTAATTGGAAAATAATTACAGTTTAACGACTATACCCTAAACAAAGCTATATCTTATGTATTTAAAGTAACTAGTAAAGTAACTTAACCTTAATCATACCTTAATCGGCTTGATGGAACTTAAGAGCTAAGAAATCAGCAGC
Organism: Bidens hawaiensis; assembly: GCF_021521415.1. Lineage (NCBI taxonomy): Eukaryota > Viridiplantae > Streptophyta > Magnoliopsida > Asterales > Asteraceae > Bidens > Bidens hawaiensis. Next base: position 12,575 of record NW_027500912.1, read on the forward strand.
GGTTTGGCTTATTCTTCGTTTATACAATCAACACCTCGTTAAACAGTGTAACGACTCCTCGTCTCTTCGCAAAAACAGCCCTCGACACCTCGGAACTTCCTTGCACGCTTTCCAAGGTTAACTATGTGAAAACTAAGGTGAAAATGGGATGAAATGGCTTGAACCCGTAGCTGCCCTTTTATAGGTGAGTTTTGCAAACCATCGAGTAGCACGATGGCCTTTTCCCCAAGGCCGTCGCGTAGCGCGACGCCGCAATTTACCAGAGGCTACCACGTGTTGACACGTGGTTGGCCACGTGTCCCAGGTTACTTAACCTGGCCATCGCGTAGCGCGATGGACCAGTTGGGTTTGGCCGTCGCGTAGCGCGTCGCCCCCCTTTTTCTTGAATTGTGTGATTCTCTGTCGCGTAGCGCGATGAATGTTAGTCAGAGGACATGAAACCATACCGATGACTGGTTTAAAAGGTTTAAAGGCTTTAAACTGAACCATGAACACTCTTAATTGTTATGTGATTCGCAGGGTTTGCGTTCGGACACCCGCCGCATCGCGCGGGCACCCGCCTAGTGTGTGTGTGTGTGTGTGTGTGTGTGTGTATAGGGGATGGATCATGCGAGAAGTGATATTATAGCGAGAAGTGCGAGAAATGAATCTAAACCATTGATTGTGTTTAATCAATGGTCAACAATAGAAATGACATTATCGTAAATAAAGACACATATTTATGACATATTTTTAATTAAAAAGGGCATACATGTCTTTTGTGGTGTTGGTCTAATTAAGCCAGACATTAATTTATCCGGCGGTTATTTTTTCTAGCATAATCAATGCTCATAAGATGATTACTACTAGTTTAATATATATACATGATACATAAAAACATACACCAACTTGTATCAAGTGACTACACGACATTAGTTTTACCTACACTACATTAGTTATGACAACACAACATTTGAAAGTGTCCCTACACTACATTAAATATGTCCAAAAATACATTAGTTATGACTACATAACATTTAAAAGAGTGCCTACACTACATTATTTTTGCCTACACTAGATTAGTTATGACTATACGACACTTGAAAGTGCGCTTACACTACATTAATTTTGCCTACACTACATTTGAAAGTGAGCCTACGTTACATCAATTTTGCCTACACTGCATATGATATGTCTACACCACATTAGTTATGACTATATAACACTTGAAAAGGTACCTACCCTATATTAGTTTTGCCTACAGTACATTTGATATATCTACACAACATTAGTTATGACTACACAATATTTGAAAGTAAGCCTGCATTACATTAGTTTTTTCAAGACTGCATATGACATGTCTACACTACATTAGTTATGACTATATAAAAGTTGAAAGTATGCATACACTAGACTACGTAACTTTATCTACATTACATAAGATAAGCCTACACTACATTAGGTTGATTAAAATCAAACAAAAAAAAAAAAAAACTTCACATTAGAGATCAAATAAAAAAATTAATTAGCCATGTGTTAGAATAAAATGATTTTAGATCAAATGGATTTTAATTATTCAAATTTTAGATGAAATTGATAATAATAATAATAATAATAATAATAATAGCAACAACAACAACAACTTATCATTTGGTAGTAACTTAACATTAATTAAATCATTAATGAGTATGAGTTACAAAACAAAACATTTTATATTTTAGTAACATACCCTTTTATTTAAATAATAAAGAATTAAAAAAGAAATCATGTGATTGGTTATGATCTCTTCTCGCACTTCTCGCACTAAAAACACTTCTGAAATGAACCAAATCCTATATATATATATATATATATATATATATATATATATATATATATATATGAAGTGAAAAGCTTTGCATAATTTAAACTGAATTCATAAGTCTTATTGTTAAAAAACTAGGATAATAACCCGTGTTACACACGGGTGGAAAATATATCAAGAAACAATATAAAATGTAAAAAACATATTCAATCAACAAATATTTGACATAAGTTTTTTACCAGCAGATATTACAAAAGATGTTAAACTATGTCTATAACATAAAAATAAAATACTTTATAAATAAATAATTTAGTAAATAAGGAATAATATAACATAAATGAACCCTTATACCTGAAAAAAGTAAAAAAACACAATAGCAACAGATTCTGTAATATTATTTGAAAACTAAGCTTACAAATACATACCAGGTTTAAACTTATATTTTCACCCTTGTAGAGTTTTCGTTCAAAAACCTTTTGAAACAAAAAATGTCGGTTATAGATGAGGCGAAGAATCTGGTTACAAACGATGGGGAGCGTTATGATTTTTGAATGAAGCATGTGCCTTTTAAAGGAAAAACGATGAACAATTTAAACCTAGTAAATTTAATAAGTTTTTTTAATTCTAACAATAATTAGAATAATTAATATCATAATTACATTAATAAATTACAAAAATATAAAAGTCAATATCATTGATTAAAATTTTATTGTGAATATGTGGAAATTAGATTTATGGAACGTTGATGACATGGAAGCCTATGTGGACAACCTAAGTGAAGAACATGTGGACAAAATTATGTTGCTTTAATATATTAGTTAGATTAGATGCTCGTTAAATCAATTACTATTGTTTGACTAATATTATACCAAATAAAGGAATGTGTTAAATATAATAAATTAATATTTTAATTATAATAACAGTTAGGTTCCTATTCATATATAATAAGATTTTCAATTTTAAATTAATAGGTCATAAAAATAAATTAATATTAGTGAAACTTGAAAAAATGCGTATTATGAACAAAAAATCACAATATATAAACATAAGTTTAAGTAACAAACATATTAAAAATCATATCGATTAACCGATAATTTAAAAAAAATCATACCTTTAAACCCTAAATAGATTAAAACATATATCGATTAATATGAATATATTAAATATCAAATCTATTAATCGTTAGTATAAAAAATCATGCAATTAAACCCCTAAATCCAATAACAGTGAATCAAGTTGATGTTGTTCTTCACAAAAATCGATTAAACACTAAAATATAAATCATACCTGATAATTGCAAACGATGAACATATTTGATATTGTTTGGATTATAAAACCGACAAATCATGAAGAACCGGTTATAGATGAGGCAAAGAATCTGGTTACAAACGATGGGGAGCGTTATGATTTTTGAACGAAGCATGTGCCTTTTAAAGAAGAAACGATAACAATTTAAACCTAGTAATTTAATAAGTTTTATAATTCTAACAATAATTAGAATAATTAATATCATAATTACATTAATAAGTTACAAAAATATAAAAGTCAATACTGTTGATTAAAATTTTTTTGTGAATATGTGAAAAATATATTTATGAAAGGTTAATGACATGGAAGCCTATGTAGACAACTTAGGTGAAGGATATGTGGACAAAATTGTGTTGCTTTAATATATTAGTTAGATGTTGAATCTTTAATGAAAAGTAAGATAAGATATACATGGAGCATAATTATATTTTAGATATTAAATTGTTGTAAATTGTCATTAATGTGTGCAAAATATGTTAAATATATTGAAAATATTGTAACTCATGGGTCAAATCATTTTTATTCATGACCAATGGATAGCATGGATTAAGGAGAAAAGAAATTAAAAGATTATGAGTGAATTTTATGCTAGGATTGAATGTGGTTCGGACAACTAAGCATCATTATTTTTGTTTATTAGTATAGTAAGATAAGATAAGATAAGATATGTGAGTAAAGAAATGGAATGAACGTAGTAATGGAAAGGACAAAAGAATGGAATGAGTTATTACCATTCTAATGAGATGTCTGGTTACCATGTGAGAATGGAATAAATCATTACTTTGTGTTGTTTGGTAGGTATGAAAGGACGAAAAATAAAATTAAAATAGTAGTGAGTGGCGGTGGTGGTGGGAGGTAGGTGTCGGGCGTGGTGTCAGCAGTGATAATAGTTGGCGCCTTGACGGTGGCACGTGAGGATGGATGGCGGGAGATAATAGTAGTTAGATGTGGGTGGTGATGGTGGGAGGTGGGTGGTGTGGTGGCTGACAACAGTGGCGCGGTGGGTGCGGGCCATGGTGATGGTGGTGGGGGGCAGGGTGAGAGCGATGGCTTAATGGATGTGGCAGGCGGTGGTGGTGGTTGGCGGTAGTGGGTGGCGGCGACAGTAATGGTGGTAACGGCGATGGTGGCCAGTGTTGGTGGTGGCTGGTGGGGGTAAGTGGCGGCGATGGTTATGGTGGTGACAGTGGAGTTTGTTGATGGTGGTGGGGGAGGGGGAGGTTATATAGGGTGAACAATAAAGAAAAAAAAATAGAGATAAATGGAATGAAATTGGGTGTTTTATAAGGAATGGAATCGACTAGGTAACAGGTTATTCCATTCTATTAATTAACCAATCACACCTTTTTATTCCGCTCATAGTAGGTCATTCAATTTCATCATCTATTTTTACACACCAAACGCTGCATGAAAACTAAGCTAGTGAAGTCATGACATGGGTGGAGACTTGAGACTAGAGGTGTACAAAACCGGTTTTAAATCCAAACCGAACTGGTCTATAAACCGAACCGGTTTGGTCAACGGCTGGTCAAAACCGGTTTGACTCAAACCGGTTCGGTTTATAAATCGGTTTAGACACAAGATAGGCCGACCTGGTAATGTCGGTTCGGTTCGGGTTATAAACCGGTTTTAACCGGTTTTAAACCGGTTTTTCTCAAACAGGTTCGGTTTTAAAACCGGTTTGATAGATCTTAAGGGGAACCGGTCCTGAAACTGACGGTTTGGGTCGGGTTGAGAACCGGCTTGGGTGAAACCGGTTTAAACCCAAACCGATTCGGTTCGGTTTGCCTAAAACCAGTCCCAAACCGGTTTTTTTTGTACACCTCTACTTGAGACTTGAAAGGATACAAAAGAGGCCTAAGGTTAATTGGTTATAGCACTTTTTCGTTTTTACAGGATAGAAATGGGTCAAATTTCAATGGGCTTATGTGGGTGGGCCGAAACCCAATAATCCAAACCTGAACACGGATGTTTGTTGCTCATTGAAATTTGAAAGTGTTCATAGGTGTGATTTTAGGTGTTCGATGAAAATATATATATTTGTTACTTTGGAAAATATCTATCTATAATATATATAAACGAAAATCCGAAAATCCTACGTGTCACGATGTGGTCGTTCCCCCTTTTTATTGAAGTTACCAGGTTGCTTAATTTTTAAATGGAGGCCTCTCATTGATTTAACCCAAATTTATAGGTGTGGGTCTTACCAAAACCAGATAGCTCTTAAACAGGTTATAACATCTCATTAAATTAAAAATTAATCTTACTAATTATTTGATATGAAAATCCTATAAAATAGGAATGTACTAAAATTTAATATCAAATTTAAAAAGAAAAAGATATTATTTATAATTAATAAACAATTTTATAGTAAAAAACATAAGCGGGTCATGGGTCACCAAATCCAGATGGCTTTTAAACGGGTTATAACATATCATTTATTTATGAAACCCTTTCATCATCAAACCCTAAGTATATTATTAACTTTCTTACAATAAAGAAAATTAAAATCCAAAAAATAATATTAAAAAACAAAAAATATAAAACAACCATTCTCTCAAACCATCAGATTGCTTTATTTGTAAATGAAAGTTTCTCACGCATTTGACTCGAATTTATGGGTAAAGGTCTCACCAAACCCAGGTAGCTCTTAAACGGATTATTACATCTCATTTTATTAAAAATTAATCTCATAAAATATTTGTTATGAAAATCTTATAAAATAGGGATATACTAAAAATTAATATCCTATTTTATTTAAAAAATATATTATTTATAATTAAGAAATAATCTTATAATAAAGAAAATAAACGGGTAATGTGTATCACAAAACCCAGATAGCTTTTAAACTGGATTATAACATATCATTTATTTGTGAAACTATTTTATCATCAAACCTTAAGTATGTTAATTATTAACTTTCTTACATTAAATAAAATTAAAATCTAAAGATATATATATAAATATTAAAAACGAATAATGTAAAACAATTATGGGGGATAAAATCTAGTATGATTATATTTATGGTATGTATCATTTATAGTTATTGTGTTAACAGTTTGTGGTTTTTATACGTAAAACATGTCAATACATCTTATAAATACATGATCCCATTTTTGTGCAAATATTTGACACCAATTTCCAACATCACTAAACACATTATAATCTCCAAACAAAACATGATTTAGCATTCTTACAACCCCTAATCAAATCCGCCCTTATAAAAATAAGTTATGATCATATCCTTACAAAGAAAATGCTCAACTCTGGACCATTGTTTCCATCAGGGCTCAACATGTAGAGCGTCTCTGAATCCTTTGACCCCACAACACGGTCAAAGTGGGCCCGCATGTATGCCAGCTCACCATCCGAGCCTTCTGACTCAAATTTATCGGGCAATACTCCAGCTCCCATCAGCACGGGTCGGAGTAACTCATTAACGTGCAAATCCTCCTCGGTTGCCTCACGTTTCACCCCAAGCCCGCCCTTTTTACCATTAAAAAACATTGTCCATGACGGTTCTTCAAAAAGTTTAACCTTGTCTTTATCTAAATGCTTTTCGCACTCTAACGCGATCCTAACCATCCCTAAACTCATTTCGTATTGTAAAACATCCGTCGTGAGTTCCAACTCGAGAATCACGATTGGTAACGTTTTCGGGTTTTCCTGTATCGCAAGGGTAACACGACCTTCGCTATATCCATATAATGTCCCCGTGACACAATTTCGGTTTCCATCTTGGATCTTGTTTGACGCGTGTTTAACAACTGGGAACGACCTGAATACGGACCGAACAACTCGGAAGACTTTAGTTTTCTTGCCTCTCTTGTAGGACGATCGTAGGAGGCTATTGGTTGGCGGCCGACGTGGTGGCGGTGGAGGCGGCAGTGGTGGCTGACGTGGCTTGGATGGTGATGACGCCGGTGGCATGGTGGTGACCCTAGGAATCTTTTTTTTTTTTGGAATCTTTTAAGATTTAACTCCTCATTACCGGAATGTTTGTTTGATTCAGCAATGGGAGATAATTAGGTGTTTGTTTTGTTTTGGAGCATGGTGCTAAAATTATGGTTAGATTATTAAACTTTTAAGGTGTGTTTGTGGTTTGTTTTTATATCCTGGAATGGGAGGTTAAAATTGTTGTTAATTTTTGTTTTTTTTTCCAACATATTTTATTGGTGTCAAAATTATCATAAAATTTTAAGGCCTAGATATAATATTATATTCCATAAAATAGCACTTTGGTTGGTCCTATAACGCAACAGTGTTATATCTTAATAACATATATCAATTCCAATAACTATCATAATACTCACTTTCCACCTTGTCATAGACCGGCATCCCTAGCCGATCGAGTCGACCCGACCCCGGATAAGCCTTCTTTGCGAAACTCTCTCGCATCATTGGACCCTGTTGCATACCCGGCCCATATTTGTAACCCGAATCCCTCTTTGTTACACTAGAGGCTTCAAGTTGAGTCCTTAGCCTTGGAGCACTTAGAGACCTAGCCTTAGCCCGTGATGACTCGGTGTTAGCCATGTAGTTCGGGTGGTCTGAGTAGCCGCTAAAGCAGCTTCTCGAACCTTCGCTTTTCATAGGAGTAGAAACACCCCCTTTCACTGAGTCATCAAAAGAAGTGGCTTCACAAGGGCTTGAGGTTGTTGGATGAAACGTTGACCCTCTTGAAGTGGTCAAACTTTGACTATACCCGAAACTTGTTTGGTCCGGTTGAAAGAACCTTTGTCCGTTAAACATTATATGCGGCTCCACGGTATCAACTTCAACAATTTTGTCATGTTCGTGGTCGGTTGAGGCATCATGTGGCGTTCGTTCTTGACCTCGAGCATAAGATTTTGAGTTGTTCCTCTGCATTTGATTAAAAATCGTTGTTACATTTAAAATATCAGGTGTAACATATTACATATTAACACGCTCAAATAAGACAGAACGCTTATAATTTACCTTTGACATCAAACGTGGAAAATGTTCCAACTTTTCAGGAGTTGGTGGCCCCTACAAGCCAAAGATAAGTTAAAGAATAAGACTTATAGTGTAATTATATTATTCACCACGTTAAATAGAATCATTATTATTTTTATTTACTAGATATAGAAGATTAAATGTAATTTTATACATATATTCAACTTTAGTTGAGCTCGAGCCGACTTTTGAATCATTTTCAAATTAAGCTCGAGCCATCATTATGAAGACTTGTCAAGCTATCGAGCCAAAGTTGAGCTTAACCTAAAATCACTAAGTTGAGCAGAAGCCCAAAAATGTCGACACAAAAACTTGTCTCGGCTTGAGCTCTACTTGTTTACAAGATTGACTCGTTTGTAATTAGCCGGTTTCAAGCGAGCTTATTCGTTTACACGTAAATGATATGAGTATTTGACTGACTTTATAGTTTTAGACGAATTCGAATTAAAAAAAATTTGGAGGGAGATAAAGGTAAAGCTAAAGAAAAGGCATACATGATGGTGTAAATGACAATGAGAGGTGGCCAGCTTGGTGGTTGAATCGGTGATTTGAGACCTGAGTGCGCGTGCGCGAGCCTGGGCTCGTATCAAAGCTTGCAACCGCCGCATCATATCCGCGGTTTGTTTCCTTAGAATGCGACCTCTCACCACTGCCTGCAGCCTCACCAATGCTTTCAAAGCCCTCCGTGCTCTCCGTGCCTACAAAATAACCAGGTTACAAAATATTCAGGTGACAAATAAAGTTCGTTTACAATTTTGAGTTATATGTACTAATCTATCTCACACTATACAACTGAGCTCAAGCCATGCTTTGGCTCGTTTAAGTTACTACACAAGTTCGAGCCGCTCACGCTCGTTTAAGGCTTTTTTTCAAAATATTTGTGAACATATATAAATTAACTAATATAATAAACGAGCCGAGCTATAAAAAACAAAAAACAACTGATCATAGGCCAAGCCTTAAAACCAACTCACGAGCTGAGCTCAAGCTGTAGGAAAAAAAAGGCTCAAAACGAGTTGAACTCGAGCTCTTGTAAGTCAAAACGAGTCGAGTTTGGACTCAACTCGGCTCGTTTAGACCCCTAGTTGAAAAGGCTATAGTAATCAAAGGTACGTGCAAACATTGTGATTAATCAGCTCTTAGTCGCAGTCAGCTTTAGACTAAATTACTTTTTCTCGTGTCACCATTTGAAAATACACAGTGATTGATCTGTATGTATGTTACACAAAAACGAGAACAGATACTATATAACATATTCAACACGCACCGAGTCTTTGTATGTAATGAAGTCCATCAATGGGTGTTACCTTTAACTATTAATTAGTGTAATTTTCGTTTCTATAACAACTATATATAGTATTACAAGCTATAACATTTATTCAGAGTTATTAAAAAAAACTTGACGGTTGCACAAGGCTTATGTATGAATGTTGCACATGGCTTACATACATCATGTTAAAAAACTCTTAACGTGTTTACTACGCTTTTAACGGCTATCATATTAAGCTTATCCGTTGCTGTCAAGTTGTTAAAATAGTTACAGTAACGTCACATCATTGATATAACTATAGGTGTATTCAACTGAGGTATGAGGTTTTAAACCAGAAAATGAAAATGACCATACAAACATAAGGTAATTAAGAGGGTACCCATTTAAGTACAAGACTTTGACAGCTTACCTGCCGCCTTAATAAAACAATAAGAATTAAACTTGATCATGTGGCATGTTATTATGTCTCAATAATTTGATGCATTATATATATGTCTATGTTCATTAAACATTTAATTAGATTTTTTTAGGTAAGTAAATGGTCATGTTTGATGACAAAATAGCATGATACTATTAAAAATTAATTAATTAGTTATACTTCAAGGGAAAATAGCTGCATATGTTCTATTGCTTTGTATCAGTTTAAAAGGAGTAGACACATATGCACGAAAAATAGCTACATATGCAAATTAAATTAATTCATATATTTTATTGTTATTAAGAAAAGTTTTGTTTTAATTACTAAAAGTATATTTTACTTTGAATATATATTAAGAGAGAACAAGATATATCAACGCAGAACATATACAACACGAAAATATGCGAAACAAAATAATATTTTTTGTAGTTGTAAAAAATGAAAGAAATAGTAAAATTTATTATTTCTTCTTTATTATTTTTTTTTCTGAAATTCAAAAGGATATAACAAACTAGCTAATTGATTATTTGTTATCTACACCTCTATATGTCAGGTGTAAGATATGATCCGGTAAACTGCATAAAACTAAAAAACATATGAAAACAATTTTATTTTGTACATATAATAACTATAAAATTTAAAAATCATAAATTATTGACAAAATTTAATTAATAACTTATATGTTTCTTATTTTATAACTTAGTCCTCCCTTCTCTCCTATCTAATTTTTAAACAACTTAGTTTTGTATCAAAAAATAATTAGCGGCGCAAATTTGCTCATCGTTTGCCTTCTATTTTGACGTAAATACTCAAACTTATAACTTATAAAATATTGATTAAAAACTTCAATACTAGCTTGTTATAGAAACCATAATAATAATAATAATAATAATAATAATAATAATAATAATAATAATAATAATAAATAACAAATAGCAAATAAGAACAAAAGCTTGTAAATATAGGGAACTTAATGTCTAGTTTCAACACAACACAAGGCAAGACATGAAGTCACACACGTACCAGATAAGCTCTAAAACACGACTGAATCTTGATCGCAGCCGCTTGTTCCTTAACACCATAATTAACCATACTTGTCATCCTAACAACCTCCGCGGCCGCCTGGGCCGTTGCCACTGCTGCATCGACAACTGCAGCAGTGGCAGCAGCAAGCGCAATTGCACGCTTGCTCGATTCTTCATCCTCGTTGGAATTATAAAGATGGTGTAATGAACTTATGTCCATTGATCTTGACGTGCTACGATGTCGTGGAGGCCGTGATTTTACAAAGCTCCACCGTCGTTTTAGTTTCTTGGTAGGTTGTGGACGAGATGGTGGTGGGTTTGACTCGGTGGCTTTGAAGCCTAGTAGTGATTTGAAGAATTTGGAAGCTTTGTACATTTTGTGAAAGAAGAGGAAGTGTGAAGAGAAGAAAGGTGGAAGTGTGGGTGGAGGTTTTTGTGTGTTTTATAAATGAATGAATGAATATAATTTGTGGGGCTAAATATCATTTTATTTTTTGGGTTCATATTTTATTTTTACTTGTTTGTAATTATATGCAAGGCAAAATGATATTAAAGTGTTTTATTCGATAATCCAGTAGTTAGACTTCGTGAAGAAGAATACCCGATTTTTACGGGTGCCCGTGTATGTATTAAAATTTTAAAATAGATTAAACTTGTATTTAGATTTTCATTGGCAAAAGTTTATGTCCACCACCAACATTGTTTGGGAATGAGAGGACTTTCTCTGAACTTGTGTTTCATGTCGGATCTTATATGATTGCTTAGTAGTCTTATAATGATATATTAGTGGTCACAGGTATAATGCTTTTGATTCACTTAAAAAACAACTTTTATGAAGCCTTTCAATCAGTATATTTTAAAAACATATTGATTGATTCAGATGCTATCTTAATTAGTCAGACCTCTTAATGACCGGTATTCCTCTAAATGTGGTTACATTGGTGTTGGGCTAGAAGGGGCGAACTTCGGGGTCACATTTAGTAGTGCCGGGTTGAGCAAATGTTTTTGGCTCTGCTCTCGATTCTCGCTTACACCTAATGACCAAGGGTCCAAGATGATTCACAAAAGTAGGAGTAATGGAGCAGTTGCGTTCAATAAGCATTAGCAATAGTATTAGATTTGCATTCTCGTTCATTTGTATGGATGACGATGTTTTTATCTATCTAGGTTTACATCTTGTAATTGGAGATGGATCCCTTCAAGAACATTCTAGTAATTGAATCATTTGATTGAGTCTAATCCCTAGAATCTAACATAAGTTTTAGATAATTGGTATCCTAACAAGTAACATCTATATAAGAGCATTCTCAGCCCATTCCCTTAAAATATGTGAGAAGAATTTGTAAATTATATGATATGGTTATGAGTGGTTGTGAGTAGAGGAGAGAGAAAATGTAGGAAAGTTAATTTTGAGGATTTACTATTCATATCCTATAATTTTTTAATATTTTTGAAAAGTGGATGTGAGTGGAGGAAATAGAAAAGATAATGATAAAAGTATAAAAAGTATTATTTAATTAAACATGAGAGAGACCAAACAGTAATTTGTAGTGTAATTATATGATATATATGGATATAGGGTAGGGAATGGACTGGGAATGCTCTAAGACAATGAAAAATCTACCTAGAACGTGTGGATATCCCTAAGTAAAGGCTACTCGCAACCATTATATAAGACAATAAGCATATATACCATATACTCAAAACGTACGTGCAAATATCCCTAAGTAAAGGCTACTCGCAACTATTATATAAGATAATAGGCATATATGGTATACTCAAAACGTGCATGCGAATATCCCTTGATAAGTAATAAGTAAAGATTACTCAACGTATGAGACCGGATACATAACACAAATCAAATAGAGAATTGAATTACCATTTACATATTTCAGTCTTTCACAGTTTCATTTATAGGTGTGAACATGTAAAGAAAGTGCATGCAAAGGGGTGTAATTGGTACAATACAAACGCGACAGCCTACAAATCTGTAGCTACGTACGGTGGGACCCTTGATCACAACACCGATATTTGGTCTGATTCACAGTATGTTTTCAGTACTTCCAAATCAACCCATGAAAGAATCTAACCCCCACACACATTGGCCCATCACATGCACCACCCTATAAGTTCATCATGTTCTCAAGTTTGAAAGAGACCAACAATATTTTTAATTTTTATGTCTTTTTTTTATTTTTTTTAAAGAAAAAGATGTATAAAATGTTAAGATAATTTTTTACTTCTCATAATGTTAGTAACATACTATGTTTTTCTTCTTTAGGATGTAACGTTATTTTATTTCACAAAACGTTAAGATAAAAACATAAAAATAATGTCGGATCATCATGTGCAAAACACATTTTTTTCATCATATCGCATAATTTGATAAAAAGAGAAACACCTTAAAATGAAAATAATGGTGTTTTATTGTTTCGGTTGCAAAAGAAAACCTTAAAACTGAAATAAACGCTTAGATCAATATTATAATTAAAAAAAAAAACTTAAAATGAAAAACTTCGCTCTTTCATAGTTTCTATTAGAATAATAAAAACCCACCTTAATTGACAGACTATTGAAAAAGATAACTTTAAAATTGATGTCAGAACGACCATGCATAAAAACACCTATTTTCATCATACCGCGTAACTTGACAATTTTGTACGTCATCCTCGGAAGACATAAACACGCATAACAATCAGGATAATGAAATTACAGGGGTATTTATTTTTCAAACATGTAACACAATTTTTTATGAGCTAATTAGCGACTCCTGGTAGCGAAAGAAAGGGGCATTTGATCCTCTTAAGCTACAATTTCTATTATCACTCTAGATATTTCGTGTTTTAACCTTTTCATTTATAGTTGTTGCAAGGCATACTATAAAAGCAAAACAATCACTTAACACAACCTTCTAATAATGGTTTAACCACAACACACACACACTTGACGTCTCATAACATTGGATCTTAAATTGTGTGTAGCTAGCACGCACCCTTTATTTGGTTTCGTGTCCCAATTAACAATGATCGCCTGCCACCATCTCTATCCCCATCCCCCCTCTTTTTCTAGATATGTGTATTTTCCGACTTTCCGTATGTCATTGTTTTGGGGCCATATTTTCGGTCATCAATTCAACTTATGGATTCTTCAAATTCCTTTGAACAAATTTCTCTCAGTGAAAACTTAACCCGAAAAGCAAAAGGTATGCGCATGAAACCATATATTGAATTTGCTTCTCAAATCAAAAGCTTTGTAAAACTAGTAGGCTTTATAAATACACTTGTAGAAATCCAATTATGTTACAAATAATATGAAAAATAACAAATATAGGATGCTCTCACTATTATCCATGATTCTAAAAACCCAATTTTTTTCGTGTAAAGTGAAATAAACTAACACAAAGTATGACTAAAGAAAATCAAAACTAACAAGATATGGAGTACTAGAAAGTAACACTTATTCAATAAATATTTTTATTAATTTAATAGACTTGGAGGGAAAAATATGGCTATGGTCCCTATCACGTGGAATTTTGTTAGGCCCACGTCGCTTTGACCCGAGGCCGTAATCGTTGACTCATTCAATGTTCTTGTTGGTTACTGTTGTTCTCGTTCAACGGTCAACCTAATTCATTTGGGCATGTTTTCAATTTAATTTTCATTTGGATTGCCATCAAATTTTTCTCTTTCATGTTGATTTATAGTAAATTAATCTTGTTCTAGTGGTACCTAGTGAATTTTTATATGGAAGGTTATTGATTTAAGTCTCGATTGTAACAATATGTTGTGTGTGAACAAGCGATTTTATACGGTGGGTTTTCAGACGTGGATAACTTTTTGTTAATGGATATACTTATGTGACTGGCCTTTATTAATCGTTTAAGAAAAAAGTTTATAGTTATTGCTAAGTATCTCTAATATTGGGTCATGTTTAATGTGTGGACATATGTTTAAAATATCATGGATATATCATTATCTTTAGCTACAATTCATACACATTAATTATAACAAATCTTTTATTGAGAAGTTGCTCACCCACAATTTAAGAAAAGACATACCAATGAGTTATTAGTTTCATATGTATTTGTATAAAAATTTTAATGTAAATTAATTAACTTTCTCGTACAGTTTGCTTTCAGATTTTTTTTAACTTATTCACGTTTAATTGTGAGAAAATGTTCAAGGTTTTTATATATATCAAGTGCGTCAACTAATATTGTTTACAATAATATTCTCTTAATTAAAAATAAAGTAACTTAAATACACCTTACCACAAAAAATACAAAAAATCCGTTTAGTGAAAATAGAATTTACTAAGTATTTAACTAATTAAATAAGTTGTGACTAACACCCGTGTTAACAGAAAATATGTTAACATATTTTTAAAAAGGATGTATCCGAGGCCATTGATGGTCGGTTTAATTTGTATATATATTAGTTCGTTAACTGTGTAGTTTTAGTTGTTTATTGCATGAACTTCGATACTTCATACGTGTTTGTTATATTTAGGTCACAAGTGATTAAAGCAACTATTTTAGACCTGCACGAGCATGGAATGAAGACCCGGGATAACCAGCACGTGAAGCGAGATAAGTAAATGAAGTTTGTTGGTGAAGAAACCGTCACAGTACGCGATGGGATGGACATGAGTCCAACGCGATATTTAGGCAGAGTTGACTTTGGTCCATTGTGTTACGCAATGGACCCTTGAAGACCCCATTGCGTACCGCGATGAGTGCCAAAATCTCGAAAGTTAGGGTTTTCTATTATATCATACTTGGACGACCTTATTCGTATCTAACTTGTTCCAGAGCAGTTTCCAAGGCTTGGTAGATCATTTCCATCCTTCTGATTAGTCCCGAGATCATTTACATGGTTTATATCATCATAATTGAAGCTCTTGTGATGTCGAGGCGTGGCTAGTCTTCTCGAATCATACCCGGGATGTAGAGTATTGTATTTTTCAGTTTTCTCATGTGTTTTAGAACGAATGATTTGTAATTGTCTTTGATTAATCTATGAGAATTGATGTCTAATATTGTTGTGCACTCAGTCGGTTTAGGTTTATTTCTAACATAACGATTAGTTTGCCAGTTGTTATGATAATTGCTTATAGGGTTGTTTTGATTAGTTTGAATATGATGAAACATACAATTGCCCTTAGTTGAGTCACACCGACAGGGACTGCTTGATAACCAGTGTCGTGTGTTAGCGAATGTTGATGCATAAGGTTTGCCTAGTTAGTCAATTTGTATCGGTCATTGATAATTAAACTGTTATGTTAACATTAGATCGCTGTTAATTTACTTACTTGAACCCCGGGTGTGATTTGTCTTTGTTAATTGCTTGACTTTGCTAAGTTACTTATTTGTTATTCAATCCAATTATTTGCTAGTGTGATCAGCACTGTTAGCTAATAGCTATCACTTCATAATATTAGAAATTGGTAACATGTCACACTAACCATATACTCCTTGTGGTTCGACACTCTACTTGCTTCGGTGATTAGGAATTTGATTTTATTGTTTTTGACTAGATAGCGACAGTATATCATCAAAATGGCACTGTTGCCGGGAAGTTAGTGCGCTTAGTGTTTTCGTGTTATTTGATTTCTTTGTTTTAGTTTAGTTTAGTTTAGTTGTAGTTTTTATTTTTAGTTTTTAGCTTTTATTTTCCCATTTTGCATGGGGTGAGTTGTTTGTGCATGTAACAGGTTTATGCACATTCGCCGTTCAGGAAGACAATCTCCGTTTATCTTCGAGCTAGAAATCAAGAGAGTAGCTCGGCAGATCCGAACTCAGCACCGAGGGTCAGAAATGGAAGGCCATAATCAAAACCAGAACTAGAATCAAAACTAGGACCTGAACCTGTACATTAATCAAAATCTTAACCCGCCACCTAAAGACAACATATTCCACCAGAATTACAATGACAACCAAGATCAGCCCGAAAACAACCAACGCCCACCTATAAATACCACCCAACAACCAAACCTAAATAACTCAGCTCGACAATCTAGAAACTGAAAACATCAACAAACCCGGACCATTAGCCCTACATAACACCCTTAGCCACAGAGTTCAAGTGAACAGAGATGATGATTATATCAGTATTCATACAAAGGATGAAAAAGAAGGGGAGTGGAATGAAACAGATTAGGGGCAAGACGGTAATAATGGTGACAATTGGCTAGTTAGACAGAATGAAGGGTTTGAGCCGGTTAATGAAGTTAATGATGGTTGGAATGATGAGGTAGATGAGCCGGTGAATCAGAGAGGTGCTAGGTTGGTGAATCGAAACAGGGGTAGAAATGGTATTGGGAGGAATCGAGTTGCAAGAGGCAGAGAATTTAGGTTAATAGAAGTGGTTTGGTTAGTCATGGGGGTGAAGGAGGAATTTTGTAGCCCCGGTTCAGGGTGTTAATAGTCGGTTCAGACCGGCTATGTCACACCCGGCCCTGAGCGGCGGAAACAGCCGGGCGCGCGCGAGTGGGAATTGATAATTAAGCACGGGCCATTGCAAACATTCAAAGTAAGATTTTCATTGCGCATGAAATGTTTAATACAAATACATTACATTGTTTAAAAATTACATAAAAACATCCAAGTATAAAAACTGTTGAAGATTTCCACGCCATATCCCCTTGCGCGGCGGGAACAACCACGCGCATCGAAGGGATAGAACTAAAATCTTCCAAAAAGCTAGTTTTAGATGTTCAGCGTGAGGTGCTCTAAGTGTGACTCCAAGCGCTACCTAGTTATCTCCTGAAAGACACGTAAAACATTTGAATCAGTATAAACTGAGTGAGTTCACAAGTTTTAGTAACTTGATAAATCGTATTGCATCATAACCTTGATAAAAATCATTCTGAAACATAATTCTGATAGCATCATTAAAACACATGCTTGGTAAAACATAGTTCTGTCAACATATTCTGATAAAATCGTTCCGCGGGTTACGCGCGAACATTTCTGGGAACTGTGCTCGTTTGTGTAAGTGGCGCTGCCACTACGAGCGAAACAAGTAATACTGTCCCGCGGGTTACGCGCGGACACTTCTGAAAAATCGTGCTCGTCTGTGTAAGTGGCGCTGCCACTACGAGCGAATAATACCGTCCTGCGGGTTACGCGCAGACGTTGTGCCGGAAAACAAGGCGCTCGTCTGCGTAAGAGGAGCGACCTCTACGAGCGGGCTCAAACCCATAGTACTGCCCCATGACCATACTAGGCACTCGTCTGTGTAAGAGGTGCGACCCCTACGAGTGGGCGGATCAAACCAGCAGTCCCTACCCTTAGAGTTCCAATGGTAAAGTGATCACTTACTCGAATTCTGGCGCACATACATCGTAAACCATAGATAACCGTTTGCATTGCTCATCATGAAACATAATTTAAACACAATCGTTTGCATAACTTGTAAGTATAACATGATAAATCGTAATTTAAGTACGTGTCCCTCGCCCCGAAAACAGTTTAAAAACAGTGAAAATAGTGAAAATAGGGGCTGTGAGACTCACCTGTGGTTCTTGTTAAGGGATTAATCGAGATTCGGGTTTTCTTGGTGTTGGCCTTTGAATTGAAGGTCTAGAATACGATTAAGAAGTATATATATTAAGATCAAGAAATAGGAGAATATAAGGGTTGGAAGGTAGATCTCAAGGTTATATTCTCGGCTTACCTAGTTACAGGATCGGATGCTTGGGAGATGATTAGTGCAAGTTTGCAGTTCTTAAGAGAGAAGTTTGAAGTGTGTTTGGGTGATAACTTAGGTTACATATTTATAGTCAAACTCAAGGGAACACAATCCCTTGCTTTAGGGGATTGTAATCTTTTCATATCTAGGTGTAATGATGATAAAGTATGGGAATTATTATTATTTATTTAAAAGTGGAGTAGTGGATAAAAGATTTTGATTTGATTTGGTCAGGACATGCAGGTCTGGGGTTGGTGAGAATAGGGTGGCTGACAGTTGACTTTTCATGTTACAGTGTGCTTTTTCAGGTACTTTTGTCAGTGTACAGTAAAAAGTGGAAAATCTCTGAAACACGCTACTGTTTTCTTTTGGGCGGGAGTAATCTCCTTACGTCTGGAGGATAGACTGAGTGTTCTGTGCGTATCACTTTGTGCGCATAGCTTTCTGCGTGAAGGACATTTCTTTGCTGCGGGTAGGCACGTAACCTTCTTGCAGTTAGGGACATTGAGTTTCATTTGTAGATTCTCCAGGTGGTCTTGGTATTTCAACATAGTG
This sequence comes from Bidens hawaiensis, assembly GCF_021521415.1. Classification (NCBI taxonomy): domain Eukaryota; kingdom Viridiplantae; phylum Streptophyta; class Magnoliopsida; order Asterales; family Asteraceae; genus Bidens; species Bidens hawaiensis. The sequence goes on from NW_027500912.1 coordinate 31,602, forward strand.
ATCAGTTATGTTGAAGTCAATTCCATCTTGGAGCTTCAGACAAACTAGCTCTCAATGTTCCCGCCATGCGGGGAGGTTAGTTCCCCTTCCGCACGCGCATAGACGATTTGGGATGCACCCGCCTTAGCATCATGCGAGACGGTCAGCCCATTAGACAACATTAAGTTATAGAAACATAAAACCAATACACTCGCGCATGGCGCATATAACATATGCCCACGCAGGTTCTTAACATGGTGCGCTCGCGCAGGGCGCATATAACATAATTACCTAATATTTAGGTTGATTACTTGGTTTAAGGGATTGGGAATTTACCGGGTGTCACAGGCTATTTCAAATGGTGTATCCCTGAGACTCTTGCAGGAGCGTATACTGGGACAACAAACATTTAATTCGCGGTTGTATTACATTAACATTGTGCCACATTTTCACGAGATGGCTTCTAAGGAACTGTATTCACATTTGTCTAATTTTTCGGCTATTTGCGGGTCGATTGGTGATGGTACGTTTGATCAGGATGAAATGTTGGTTTTTCATTTCTTTTTGCTTCTAAATTGACGCGTTATGTGTATTCTTTATTTACAAATTCATTGCGAAGAACTTTGTAGTTGATCTTCATTGCAACTTGTTATTGTGAAATGATACATTAATATATTAGTAAATTAGCCTAAAAAAGACGTACCTGCCGCGAAGCGCGGACTCACCTGCTAGTAATTATAATTTATAATGTATATATAAAGTGATGATGTTAACTACAAATTAACATCATGTTATATTAGTTTCTAAACTAGAGAAACACAAAAAGAAACAAAGACCATGCAAAGATGCATGCAGGCAGCTTCCTTTAAACTTGCATTGTTCTTCATTCTTCCCTTGTAATTAAGCTGGAAGGTTTTGCATCAGGTCGGATAATCTTGTCATAATGTTCTCGAACGAAGGACGAAGTGCTGGGTTGCTGCATGTTTTAACAATAAATCAATTAAAATACACTTGGTTTAT
>NW_027500913.1:0-20132 GCF_021521415.1 Bidens hawaiensis
GTATTTTCAAATTTAACTTTCTCTCGTAATATTTTCCTTCTCCTATACCCACATCCACTCTCAACCACATTCTATAATTTGATAGTTAAAAAGTATGTATATGTATTGAATTACTAATAAACCATGCATTATATTTTGTCAATTACAGAAAGAAAATTAAATCTTTAAGTGCCCAAAAATCTATAAAGTTAATTTTTAAAGTGCTTTTAGTATGGCAGTATTAAATTGTATAGTCTATGTATTTTCCAAAATAATTGAGAGTTTTGATCCATGATGGACATTAGTATACATCTAAGGGTATGTTTAGACGGAGTGTAAGTTAAGGATTCTAAAAAAAAGTCTAAAAAATTAATCTAGATTTAGATATTAGTAAATTTTAAAGGTAATTTACATTTGACCGGTGACTTACAATAATAAAAATTTACCTTTTGTAATAGATATACTAGCTAGAGTGATCGTTGTGGTATTGGAAAAAGGTATATTGGTTTTAATTGTCCAAATTATAGTTTTTGGTCACTGTTGGTCCCAACTAATGAATTGGTTATTGATGGTCCCAACTTTTAAAGTATTTGTTCTTAATGGTCCGCGACTAACAGAATTCTAACGCCGTTAGTTTCAGGTCGTCGGGAAAACGTTTTTGGCTAGAAAATTCAAATTTGTTGCCGGAAAACACCAACTTGAACACCGTAACCACCACCAATTGACTCACCACTAACCAACTACCACCACTTGAGCACCATCAACCGATTTTGACAATGGTACTAAGGTTTTCGGCGACCTCAATAATTGAGGTTTTTACTAGAAAAAGGTTCCTAAAGGTCCCATACGAAGTTACCAAGATGTTTGGGATGAAAATGTTTGAGTTTTTGGGAAAAAACTTGAGTTTTCCGGCGAAAACTGTTTTTCAGGCGACCTGAAACTAACGACGTTAGGATTCTGTTAGTCGTGGACCGTTAGGAACAAATACTTTAAAAGTTGGGACCATTAGTAGCCAATTAACTAATCAGGACCTGTAGTGACCAAAAGACAATAATTGGAATCATTAAAAACCAATATACCTTGGAAAAATAATGGATGCAGGTTCTTATGAATCTTATGAACAATGTTGGCTTTCAAAGATAATGGGGTCATTGATACAAGATCACTATTATTGTATTTTTCAAACTTACACTTGACCCTAGTATTTTGCCTTTATAACTTATAGTTTAATCAATGTTGTTTGTTATCATGACATGTATGATATGATAAGTTAGGATATGACATGATACGATTGGATATGATATGATTATATATGATACGTTACGATACGATAAGACAAGCAAGGGGCAAGGTTAGCGAGGGCTCGAGGTGGCTTCGTCATTGAAGATAAGATAAGATAAAGATAAAGATAAAGATAAAGATAAGATAAGACACGACATGATACAAAGATACAAATTGATATGATATGATACGATATGATCATGATTATGACATGACTAAAATGAGTTTCATTTAACCTCAACTCATGTTAAGCTCGGATCGGTTCGAACCTTTAACAAGACAATCTCCGGTGGTTCACTGGTGGCTCGAATCGCTTACACCATAAAATAAAAACAAAATTTTAAACACATTTAGATAAACCATGGTGATCTGAATACTGATTTATGATGTAATTAATATGAAAATTTTAATAAATATTCAGATACAAAAAAAGAAAAACAATGAATAATACTGATATATGATGTAATTAATATGAAAATTTTAATAAATATCCAGATACAAGAAAGGAAAAACAATGAATATTTATTTGGAAAACGCTTATAAAAAGCCGGTTGCCTCCAAGTTTGTGCAACAGCAAGAGTAATCAGTTTGCATGCGGTGATCCCAACGAGGTTAATCGGTTCGCATCCAAGATCATTCAAACTCCAAAGGTATGCATACCGTTGATTCGATTTCCTTAATTTTTACAGATAAAATGTTTAATTTTTAACTTCATGTTCGATCCACAAAAATCGGACCTAAATCTAATGTTATTAACAGTTCGCTTACTGGTGTTTGATGCTCATGTAATCAAGATGTTTTTTTTAGCAATTTTATGCTCAGCTATTAAGAAAACTGAACAATTAAGAGCTAGTACCTGGATCGGTTAGCATGTTATTAAAATTACTTATTAAGAGGCCACCTAACAACGTACTTAATTGGTTTTGTCACTTTGTGCATTTCAGTGGTTAAAAAAATATTCAAAATGCTGCCTTGTTTTAAGTAGGGGTGTCAATCGTGTTTGGTTGGCGGGTTATCAGGTTAATAGGTTTCGGATTGGCGGGTTGGCGTGTCGAGATTCTTCAACCCTAACCCAACCCATATATTTATTCGTGTCGGGTCGTGTCGACCCATTTAAATTCGTGTCGTGTTCGGGTTGTGTTTCGGGTCAACCCATTTTACGTTCATTTACGAATATGGTTAATATCTAGTGGCTTAATATTAACCTAGACAATCAATTACTCTTATTCATATAAAGCATTTTAACAATTTTGTGATAGATCTAATTGTTTTTGTCAATTTATCTCTCATTTCCAATTAACAAACTTAGGCTCACTTATTTTGCTTAAAATAAGAATAAACGAATGAAGAAAACAGATGGTTAAAACTAATAAAATATAAATAATGGAAGTGAAGAGTGGACAAAAATATTTAAAAAGTAATTAATTTAATTTATAAAATTAATAGATATATGAAAAATTATAAATCAAAGCATTTAACTTTAAAATTTAACACTTCTTATCTCTAAAATCAAAATATTAACTTCTATAAAATTTTTAAATGGGTTAACAGGTCAACCCATTTTTTGACGGGTCGGGTTCGGATTGACCCACTTTTTAGAGGGGTCAGGTTCGGATTGACCTATTTAAAAAAACGGGTCGTGTCAGCCGATCCAAAACCTATATTTTTTCGTGTCGGGTTTCGGGTCGTGTCAGGAATTGACAGCCCTAGTTTTAAGGGATGAAGTGATTCAAGTACTAGATTGCTCTAGGAATCTTATCCTATGAATCTATGATCAAAAGTACAGTGACATTAGTTTTGGGATGCAAGCTGGCATCGACAATTTTAGGATCGCTGATGGATTAAAAACTGAGAATTACAAGTACATAAATACTCTAAACTAACGTTTAACTCCACTACTTCAGAAAACTAGCTAACAAACCGACCATATAGGAAGACTAGACTTCTTCTCACCATATGACTTTGACTTTCAACAATTCCTAATATGTTTTGTGGTTAAAATAGGTTCTCATTAAGAGTGTGTTCACATGCACCACCATCACTTTCGGCTTTCCCTTGTTTGCCTTTATAAAGTAAGGTCCAGTTATTAGTTGCTAATTTACATGACTATTTTTTTTTTTCATTTTTGGGATCTTGAAAATAAATCTTTACAACCACCCAATTGAAAGTGCATGACCTCGTTTGGATAATTAAGTGGCATTATTTGTTGGTGAAGAAAGGGGTCTAGATGCAGATGACACAATATCCGGATCCTTTCAACAATAGGCCTTCTTGGCTAGAACGCCAGCAAAGACTAACGGCTAATCCTGCAAAACAGAGACCGTTAGCCACGTTACATGAAGGAGGTTCTTCCAGTAACCATTCTTCGACGTGAGAATCAATATGGTTGTTAGTTGTTGCTAGCGCTCTCACCAAGGATGTCTCAATGTTGAAAAGATTTGGTATTTGTATCATCCGTATCTTGATTCCCTTCTTCAGTTGGTCCGTTGTGTTCTGCTTTTGTTTTCTAGTAAATTGTTAGATCATGTGACACAAATTTGTTTCATCAAAACATTTTTGAATTTGTTGTTTCATTTATTTGAAGTGGGAATCATTATCTCACCATGGACGTATTATGCTCATAACTTTTCATTTGTCTTCTTTCAACCTACTTATCAATCTTCTCCAAATGTGTATATTAAAGTAGCTTAAAGAGAAAATTTTTTAATTGAATCCATATTTTATAAGATGGTGTCCTTCAACTTTTGTTATAAAGTAATACCAATATACTTTCTATATAGAATTGTCTGTTCCTCTTTGTGTCACCACTCACCAACCTTGATTTTTCTATACCACTTTGCCTATTATAAGTTTGTTACATATGAAGTATAATAGAGTTAATTTTAATGACGGTGCATTTATGGCGTCAGCTTTTTGTTGATGTTGCGGGTTTGGACCACATATATACTGTTTGAATGTTTGGTTTGTGATCTTGTAGTAATTTGTATATTTGTTGTCCTTTTCATTATAACAGACTTGGGTCCTCATAGGTTTATATTAATATTATTGTTCTGTCTCATTGTATTGCATGCTTGCCCAATGAAAAGAACATATATCTACACCACTTTCTTCAAGATTGATCTTTAATAAATATACTCAGTGCCTACAAGGTTATCATCTTCTTAGTGGCGTTTAGAATATTACAAATTATAGCATTTATCATCTTCTTAGTGGTGTTTATATTACGAAGTATAGCATAAGTGCTAATCTTAGAAGTAATCACTTGATTCCAATTCTTAACATTTAATACCAACTAGGAAGTTTCCAATTACCCATCTGGCTAGCATAGGTTGAAAATAACCTTTTACTCTTTTTTTTCCCTTTTGTCTTTTTAAGTATTTCCTGGTGGGCTTTTGAGTGTGGCAAGTTATACATTATAGATAATAGCCTGAAATCTGCACTATATTTTAAATAGGTGAAAAGAAGTTTTAAATTTGTGTGTATATATGTGTATGTAACACTTGTGTGTTCATTATATTTCACACTTTATATTTGCTTATAGGGATGAAGGAAGATAAAGATTCAAGGTGGTTCGAACTCGAATATGTACCGAAGGACTACATATTCTCAAAGGAATACAGACCCCAAAACCTTGATACTCCTGTTAGTGATTCGGTTCCCGTTATAGATCTTGCAAAATCAGAGGCTGCAAATGGACACAGCCAACCAGTTGAAGAAATCTTGAAAGCTTCTCAAGAATTCGGTTTCTTTCATGTACTTACAAGTGTAACCCATGATAATATATAAATAATTCTATATTTTTTGATATATTTCATGTGGGTTTCAGATTTCTATAAAAAAATATTCGATCTTGACGATATTGTGAACTTGAAATGTTGTAACAGGTCATAAATCAGGGAGTCCCAGAAAAGACAGTGACTGATGCAATGAATGTTCTTAAGGAATTCTTTGACATGCAACCCAAACATACAAGTGGAATCATCCCACCCAACAAAGGCTATATTTACACAAGCAGCGCTGGTTTCACGAAAGACGGCGTGCATTTATGGAGGGAAAATATTAAGCTTCCTTGTCATCCATTGGAAGAAAGCATTCATCTATGGCCAGATACACCAGCCCAATATCAGTAAGTTTTAATATTTCATTTTCATCATATCAGTATATAACTATCATTTAAACAACCGTGTTAACCGTATTATTGTAATATTTCTTCAGGGAGGCAATTGCGGCGTATCTAGTGGAAATACAGAATTGAGTGCAAGAATTTTAGAGATGATTTGTGAAGGTTTAGGACTTAAAAAGGAGTACTTTAAAGATACAAGTGAACTTCAGTTATTCTCATCTAACTTCTACCCGCCTTGCCCGGACCCGAGTCTGACTTTGGGAATATTACCACACATTGATCCTAGCCTTATAAGCCTTGTTTATCAAGGGGGTACAACTGGGCTTCAGTTTATGAAGGATGGTCAATGGGTTAATGTTGGAGCCAGCGCAAATGCCTTTGTTGTTAACATAGGTAACCAACTTGAGGTATGCTTAGTAAGTTGACTTAGTTCCATAAGCTCATTATCTCCCATAGATATTAAATGAGTACAAAAGGGTTATAATTGGGCCGCAATAAAAACCCGTAATTTGACTAGTTTGCCCTTGAAGAAATTTAATGGGGGTGATAGGTGGTGATGGGGAAGATTTGAGAATGTTTAGTTAGTATGTTTCTTGTTAATATGTTTTAAGTTATAGTATATTGATATAAAGTGACACTATATATTTAATCACTGGTACCTTTATTCATTGTACCTGTACATAGAAAAATACTTAATATGAGGGTAGATTTATAAAGTTTTCATTCAGGGGCAAAAGAGTCAATGTAGTGGTATGTAGGTAAATCCAACCAATTTAGCTGTAATACAATAGGGTCATTTTGGACTTTTATTTTACAAATATTTTACAACTTTCAATTCCTTTCTTACTTAAAAAAGTTACGTATTATGGCCTATCAGCCAACAAGTTTGATCCGCCCGTTGCTTATATATAAACGTTACATTGCCCCTAAAGTTCACTGAGGTATTTATAGCATGAACGATTGACAGTTTGAGTTTATTTATATTGATATAGATAATTAGCAACATGAAGTTGAAAAGTGCTAAACATCGAGTGGTGAATAGTACACACGAGACAAGACTAAGCATGGCAACCTTTTTTAACCTGTCTCTAGATTGCATCATTGAGCCAGCAAAACAGTTGGTGAACGAGCTGGAACCACCGCTTTACAGAGCTACTCAATATAAAGATTTTGTTCACCACAACAAATCATTCGGTGATTACACCGGTGCCATACTAAAGTCATAAGTAGGTGACATGATGGTCTTGTTTTGAGAATATGCTGATAATAATTCATGATCTATGTGTGCTTAGTTCGTTGTATCTTGTGCTGCTTAAGTTGCAACTTCGTTGTAGCTTTTATTTATACCATAAACCATTGCTTCCTAGTTCCTACTCGACTTTACTATCCAAGTGGTTGAATTAAGGACTTCCAAAACGTCTTTTTAGTGAAACAAAAACAAAATACACTTGTTTTAACCACCACGTTTAAAACATATTAGATTAAAAAAAGTTATTTTGTATCGTGTTATATAAAAATAGTATGATTTATAACTGTTTTAATTTGTTGTTTGAGACTTGTATAAACAAAAACATACAGGATCATCAAACTTTTTTAGGATAATGAGTAAACTCGTCGAGTTTACATGGGTGCGAACTAAGCTTTCAGCCTGGATTGAAAGAATACAAAGCGAGACAACTTGATGTGTGTTGTAGTTTACTAAAGTTAACATCGGCCAAGCTTAAAATCTTATGTTCATAGGTCATGGATAAAAAAGGCAATTGATGTCACATCGTGATTTAAATGAGTTAATCACTTTCATTTAGAAACAATGAATCTAGTTTATGGAAAAATAAAGGCAAATGATGACACCGTGCGATTTTAATTACTTCATCGCTTTCTTCTATTTATGCATCTTGATCTTGATATCCCATTCTTGAAGATAAGTCCTGAAGAGGTAGGTCTCAGCACAGCCCAGTTGGACCCGCAAGACTCACCTTAAACAGGGACGTCTGCGCAGAAACCAACTGGATCCGAGGACCAACCATGCTCAGAGACGTGACGTCCTTACGCGCAAGTACGCAAGCTGGTCCCGCAGGAAATGCCTCCCAATGGTGAAGGACTCCGCCTGTCCCCGCAGCCTCGGATACAAGCCATTAGGGAAGGCCACCCGCGCAGCAAGGCTACATGCACAAGGCACTTAGCTCTCAATCACAGTGTCACCTGAAGGAATGAGCGAAGCCGGGAACAATCCCGCACAAGGGCGGGAGGGGGAATACTCCCGCCCAAATAAGCCAGTCCGTACGATACGGGAAGATCTTCTGTACTGTACCTGACGAGGTATGGGAAAAAGATCTGACTAAAGATACGACAGCTTATGGACAACAGTATGGCGAGCAGCATGCTCCTACACTGTATGTCACTATTAGCCGCTGCCTACTCACCAACTCTTGTCATACCACGTGCGTAGCCGGCAGTTGGTGGAAAAGGAATAGTATACAGCAGGCCTGGTCTCTATCAGCCGCTACCTACCCACCAACTACCAGCAGGGCACGTGCGTAGGCTACTGTTGGTGGAACAGGAAGACTGTTGCAGCCGGCCATACCTCCTTGGAAACCTACCTTCGGCTATAAATACCCCAAATGGTATGATCATATCTTATCACATTATCATAATATCTTATCTTATATCATCATAATATACCTGATATCTGCTCTAGCAATCTCTTAATATACTTTTATATTTAAAGAGCAATCTAGTCTGATTCTCACGCCGGAGGGTGGTCACAAGGAGGAACCCCCCCCCTTCTCAGTGACGAGCTCACGGTGTCTGTTTTGCAGGTTATCAGAAGAACCATCTTCCAAGGGTCTAACCCCTCGTGGGAAACATCTCTCTAACCCCCAGGTTACCAGTAATCTGCCCGGGGTCCGGTTAGTGTTTCTTCAAGTCCAAAATTATTATTGGTTTAAATATTTATTACAAGATTATATAACTATATAAGAAAAGATTATGTACATGTAGTACATCTAAGCATTTCATCCTTTTATAAGATAGTGTTGACCTTGGTTCTTTATTTATTACAGTTCTATGTTATGCAAGTAAAATGTATTATCGATCTTTTTATTTTAACAATGTTTGTCGTTTAATTTCCGTTTTAATTTAACAAAATGACTATTTTATTTTTTAGTAGTTAATTTATTTATTTCTTAAATCTTTTCTAAATAGATGTTTTTTTTAACTGATTATATGTTAACTGGGTTTGATTATTAACCTAATTGGCTACAATGATTATTGCTTTTCTACTTCAAAATTGGTTAGGAACTATAACCAATTGTTTTTGAGGAACATGTTACACATTTTGCAATGAGTCAATTCAGTATTGTATGGCATTAGACATAAAACGAATTTCGTGAAAATTTCAGGATTTCTCTTTATTTGTGGTATCACTGTCACGTTTGTTTTAGTTACCATTAGAACCATTGAGGATTTTTTTAACGTTTTTGCATCTATTAGAGTTTTTTAAAAGCCAGAGAAGTAAATGTTACCAAACAATACACTAATACCTATTCATATCAACATGGAGACAGAATGAACAAAATCCGATTTCTAATGACACTATACCGGTTTAAAAATGAGCAAAATTTTATTTCTAACATTAATAACTGGTTATTAACATATTAAAAAAAAATCAGTTTCTAGTTGTTTCTTGCTCTAAAATGCCTAGGCGGTCCCTAACCATAGTTAATATCGGTTAATAACTGGTTTCGGTTTGGGGTAGGTTAGCCGACCAGGATTTGCAGCTCTAGTGAGTGTGAACACATCAATACTGATACCAGCATAGTAATTTAACGGGCCAAATAACCATCGATTCACTCGATTGGATGATTGGTATGCCTAGGAGGGCTTATTGTTTCAGCTGGATACAAGTTGGGCTAGAAGATTAAAGGATTTTTTGGACTGACAGGTTTGATGCCACAATAAATGTACTAGGTTAGTACCTGTATTGCACATGGTGGAAAATATAATAAAAGTAATAAATTATTATGTGTAATACGTATATTCATTTATTTTATATAATAATAGGTTATGGCTCCCGTTACACACATGGAAAATATATATACTTCATATATATTTATATATAATACAGTACAAATTCAACCATTTTTAAAAATTAGCAATAAAAAAACTAGCATTACCAAACACATTAAAAAAGTATTTAATTAACATGTTAACATGAAACACATACACAACATCATTAAAATTAAAATGAAAACACACATGATAGGTCAAAACACTAAAATAATACTTAAATTAATATTAAAAATATCATCTCAGCATTAAAAAGAACAGAGTTATGTAAACATAAATTAGATCGGACAAGGAACTTCTAAGCATTTGGAAAATTTAAAAACATATTATAAATTAATTTATACAATATTTAATGTAACTATGTATTTTATATACACAAAGGTAAGATTATTCATAATAAGTTGTATACCGCATTTGTTGTTTGATTAGTAATAATTGTTTGTCTAGTATGACTATTTTAATGTCGTGTCTAGTCTTCATTCTTAAGAAAGCAACATAAAGTTGGCCGTGTGTAAAAACAGGTTAAGGAATATGATAACTGAGATCACATCAACAACAATATACGAACACATATTTAATCTAATAATAATACAAAAGTACAATATGGTACCAACCACAAGTAAACTGATAACTCATAACCTTCGCCTCCTTTATTCAAACAACATGAACTTTGAAATGAATGATCAACTTTGCATTGTGAATCTCTTGGACCTGCTTGACTGCAAACGTAAAAACAGTTTAATTGTAAAAATATTAGGAATACAAATTAAAAAAAATGAACATACAAAACCTAATTTAAAACGATAAATATACAAAGATGTTTTGGGAGTGGAAGCCCATTCAATTGAATCTACAAAAAATAACAACAATAAGAAATTAATGTGTGGTTAATTTAATTTTTGAAAAACAAAGGGAAAGGTATATTAATGTTTTTGGGAGTGGAAGCCCATTGAATTGAATCTACAAAAAAATACCATATTTGATGAAGTTTGAACTCGAGACTTCCAGGTTAACACATTACAACACTACCATCATAACAACTTCCTTTTTTGGTACTATGACTACTTCCTAATAAATAAATATGTAAACAGAATTTGGAATATTAAAAAAAAAGAAACTTAGTGTTGGACCAACAATCAAAATACTGTAGCAGTCCTTCTCCTTTTAATATATAGTATAATATTAATAAATTATGAAAAGTTGCCATGTTTAATAATATTTACTAAAACATATGTGCAGAATAATATTAATAAATGATGATGAAACGCTTATTTAATTTTATGATACATTAATTATTAGAAAATATGTTACTTTGAATATTGTGTTCTAATATAACATGGTTGTTATTTTAGTATTAACAAGATTTTTATTCGAACGTTGCTATGTTCGAGTGTTATGGTTTGGTTTTACGATGTTACGACATGTAGAATGGGTACTATTGCAGCCAAACTGACTTGATAGATATCCTGGCCCGAAATTTATAATCTACTTTATGTATTTTAAAAGAATACTGCTGCCAAAAGTTTCTTTATAATCTTACAAAAAAGCCATAACGTTAGAGTAACATTTTAAGTTAAAAAAATATTAATACGTACAACCTTAAAATACCAACTAAAGGTGTTAAAAGATATTATTAATACAATTTTACACCAAGAAACTCATAACCTAAAATGTCATGAAAAATCGATCATGCAAATTTACTGCATAGAATCGAGAATTAGTTTTGTTGTACCTATTTGTTAGGTCCACTTTAATAGCTTTGCTATCAATTGAAGACTTTTTTAGCATGAAAATGAGTGGTTGGAAATTAATGATTTCATGAATAATAAATCTTAGGAGTAAATTTTGGTTGTTAATATATATATATATATATATATATATATATATATATAGTTAATATGAAGGTAAATTAAGTAATATTGAATTATAATTATGGCAAATATTTTTAGTTTGACAATCAGCCTTTTAAATATTAAAATAACTTATTACATAATTGAGAAAATTACTATTTGTGTCCTTATGGTTTTAGGGTTGAGGTACAATGAGTTCTTACAAAAATTTTGAACTGGTTGAGTCCCCGTGGTTTCAGAAACGAACAATTTGAGTCCATGTCGCTGGGGAATAACTAGGTTACCCCTTTTATGATCCGTATGAGTCCTTGTGGTTAAGTGATTGTTCAGTTTTAGTCCTTCTTTAAAAATTTCCTCCAAATTAAAGAATTAACCACCAAACTATAACCAATCAAGCCATAACCAACTAACCAAACCATAATCAACCAAAAATAAATGAACCGATTTTTTTTAACAAAAATAAAAGATTCGAACTATTTTTTAACAAAAATAAACAAACCGAACTAATTTTCTTTAGCATAAATAAACGAACCAAACTTTTTTAACAAAAAAATACAAACCAAACTATTTTTTTTAACAAAAATAAACGAATCGTACTACTATTTAACAAAAATAAACGAACCAGGCTACTTTTTTTTTAACAAAAATAAACGAACCGAACAACTTTTTTAACAAAAATAAACGGACTAAACTACTTTTTTACTAAACTAAACGAATGTAACTACTTCTAAAATAAGTAATAGAATCGAACTCCACCTTAGTGCACGCTACGACGATATTTTTGTTAAAAATAAATTTGGTTCATTTGTTTTTGTTAAAAAATTAGTTTGGTTCGTTTTTTTTGTTGTTAAAAATAAGCCTGGTTCGCTTATTTGTTTTTTTAAAAAGTAGTTAGATGCGCTTGTTTTTGTTAAAGCGAATTGTTCAGTTCGTTTAGTTAAGTAAAAAAAATTGTTCGGGTTTATTTATTATTAAAGACAAGTATTTCGGTATTTTATTATTGTTAAAAAAGTAGTTCGGTTAGTTTATTTTTGTCAAAAAAGTAGTGCGGTTAGTTTATTTTTGTCAAAAAGTTGTTCGATTTGTTTATTTTTGTTAAAAAATTAAGATTGTTTTGTTTCTTTTTTGGTTAAAATGTAGTTGGATTCGTTTAATTTTGTTAAACAAAAGAACTAAACTGCTTGTAGAAAAAGTGGTTCATTTTGTTTAGTAAAAAAAGTAGTTTCATTTGCTTATTTTTGTTAAAAGATAAGTTTGGTTTGTTTATTTTTGTTAAAAAGTAAGTTCGGTTCGTTTATTTTTGTTAGAAATGTAGTTTGATTTGTTTATTTTTGTTTAAAAAATATGTTCGGTTCGTTTATTTTTGTAAAAAAAGTGATTCGATTCGTTTATTTTTGTTAAACGATGAACTCCTTGTTAAAAAAAGTGATTCGGTTCGTTTATTTTGATAAAAAAATTAGTTTTTTTTTTTGTTATAAAGTAGTTCGGTTCATTAATTTTTCCTGAAAAAGTGGTTCGGTTTATTTATTTTTGTTAAAAAAAATTAGTCTAGTTCATTTATTTTTGTTAAAAGGGAAAGAGGACTCAACGTGACCACTTATGAAAGTTCAAGGACTCAGAATGACAATGTATATATATAGAAGTAAAATGTCAAATATATCCCTAAAACTTACAAAATTAAGTAAAGCTAGGGACTCAATGGTTTATTTTTGAAACCACAGTGACTCAACCAGTTCAAAAAAATATTCGGGAACTCATTGTGCCTCCGCCCTAAAACCACAAGAATAGTAATTTTCTCTACATAATTTAACAAATCTAAGGAAAGTTACATACACATAATTAAAAAGAATATATAAACTAAAAAGTAAAACTATACACAATTAAAACCATTTAAATTATAATTAAGAATATAATACTATTAAAAAGATTAAAATCGACATTAATACCAAATTAAATTTGTAACACTCTAAGCTCAATTGAAAAAATTGTAAAACGAGTCACCTTTAACATAATATTTAAAACAAAAAACATGAAATAATGACTAGAAGTTCATAGCTAGTATATTTTGGTGATGACGAAAGCAACATCATCTTTATAGTTACGAATAGTTTGTTGTTCTAAAAAAAAACTCATTCTCCCCAACATAATCGTTCGAGCCAATACATTGTTTTGATACAAACTAAGAAATGAAAAGAAAATTATCGGAATTTTAAAATAACGTGTATGAAATATTTAAACAGTGAGCACAAAAATTATTATCATTGAAAAGCTATTATATTACGTACCAAAATTAGGAATTCAAGATCTTAAATAATCATGCAGAAATTTTAAAGTAATCATTCGGTCAAAATTTAACAAGTAATGAATATCGATAGCATGTAGTTGATGCGTTACAATTACCTTGTAAAACATATTTACTATGATTATCAATAATAAAATTTTTTTAAACTTTTAAATAAAAAGTCAACATAATTAATTGTGTTTTGAGGAAAATAAGGAAACCCAGAGATTATGAATCAACTAATTAAATTAAATTAAATTAAATTTAAAGACTAAATAAACGAACGTGTTAATAATAAGTTAACTAATATTTTAATTATTATTATAATCAGTTAGGTTTAATTTCTATCCATGTATAATAATAAGATTTTTAAAATTTGAACAGGTGAACAGAATAAACTGCATTTGAAAGAAATAAAAAAAATTAAATTCAACTTTTGATAGCAATACATGGTTTTTTAAATATTTACAAAACATGAAAAATACTATAATGTACGTGTATACAAACACGTACCTTTTAGCTTCTAGCTTCTTTTTGTTTGCTGAAAGAATGATTTGATATACTTGAAGGATGAACAACATACTCTTAACCTACAATAATAAACCGTAAAACATAGCAAATTCAACAAACAAACAGACAACCAAACCTTTTTCTTGATACCGGTGCTGGTAAGTTTCTTCCGCAAAACATAGCTCAATTTGGAGTGTTTGATAAAAAATTTCAAACTTGCTAGAATTTATTTGAATAAATTCTTATGTAAGTACCTAATAAAATGAACATATGTTATATCAAACAAACTTTGCAGAAATATTTCAGAAAGATGATATAAAAAGATGATATACCCCATTAAAAAGATGATGTCATTTTTCAGAAATATTTCAAATAAAAACTTTGCAGCATTACAAAAATGTCTATTGAAGATATACCCCAAACCATTATACATAGTCACAAATTATTAACATAAATTCATGAAGTAAATGACGGCAGGAAGAAGAATTCATATATAAAAAATACATGATCAACAAACGAATTCTTATTACACTTATAATGATATACCCAAAACCAAATAACTTGCCTCTAGATTAGTAAAAAGGAAAGACGAAGAAAATGACGGAAAGAAGAAGAAAAATATGAGAAAATGTATGGAAGGATTAGGGTTTTATAAAACAGGTTACTGTGACTATGTATAATTTAAATAATATTTGAATAGAGGGCCGGTAATTTACACTATAAATCGGGCCATGGGTTAAAAGATTAAAAGCGATTCCGCTAGTTTTTGAATTTTGCTTAACAAGAAGATTAATAAGGAAATAGTTCACATGACATCTTGGTAGGATTCTATGTAGAGGCTCTAGAATAATGCAATGTGAAAAATATGAAGGAAATTAATAGAGTAGTAAGATTCATTGATACAAATTTTATATCCACATATTAGTTATTAAATAAAGACAAATAGATTTTGATAATCAAAATTATAATTCATTAGCCAATAACAATTTATATTTGACAATGTGACCAAATAAAATTTTTAAATTTTACTCTTGCTGTTAAGGTAATCTCACTTTTCTATAAAACAGTCCACTGCAAACTTTCATTTGTAAGTAAAAAATCATTTAAATTGTTAATTAGGGATAGACGTAGTAACTTTTTCGTTAGATTGTGATTGTTTTTGACAACAAAAATAGAAGTTAGAAATGTTATTGTTCACTCTACAGGTATAGATTCTTATCAATTAGCGAGAAATAATTTTGACTATTAAAAATAGTTCGCCTTAAACAAACATTAAATGATTGTATGAAATAACTTCTATAACTCAACAGCTCAATCCGTCTTAACTCCCTTTGACGGGTAAAGAAAAGTTAGCATTTTGATCTTATTCGCAAATGTATTAACTTACCATCCAGCACATAAGGTAATATTTGGATGGAGCAGCCTATTTTTTTTCCTACTCAATTTTGAAGGTTCAAAAAATCAATATCTGTCTTTGAATAACTAGAACTAATTTGACTTTGAAACCTTTGACCAGAAAAGTAGAACACAAAAGTTATTATTTATGAAATTTGATCTACAATAAAACCAACAACAGGAAAAAGATAACAAAGTGCAAATCTAATTGAGTTAGGCAAGCAAATGGATTTCACATTGGGACTTTGACCAACTTTGAAGTCAACTACTCAAATTTCAAATAAACACTATTTTCATACTCCTTGTGGAAAAACATGAATTCAATTTTTTATTTGATTTATATTTATTATCTACAAGCACTCTTTTAATGACCGGGCTCGACCTGCCTGACCAGTCTAACCAAAAACCAGATTCGCATGTTTGCTTTAGCCGGCTCAACCGATTCTATTAATTCTGTTTTTAATATGAATTTATAAATGGTCTTTTAGCATTCAATATATAAGAGAGAGGCAGAGAGCATTCACAAACTCTAATTAAGGGGATTTCGGGATTCCTTATTTTTACATCTTTATATCTTATTTTTAGGATAATCTATAAGTTACAATATTTTAACTTATTAACTTATCTTCTCATGCAATAAGTATTTCCAAACACTTTTTTAACTTTTCAAAAAGTTATAAGTTAGCAATCCCAAACACCCCCAAATTAATAGATATTGAGAATGTATTCTAAAATATGAAATGAATACATCTAGATTCATTTAAACTCTATTAATAAAATATTGAGGATGCATTCTAAAACATAAAATAAATACATCCAGATTCATTTAACCTTTTTTTTTTGAATTATTAATTTATCACATTTTATTAAGTGAAAAAAAATATGTAGTTAATCTTTTAAATAAAACTAATAACTAACATGACAACATACTTATATTTAACTTTCTATTTAATACAATATTAACATTTAATGTAATCTAATCTAACTATACTATTAAATCGACATAAGTTGTGGCATTTAACTAATCATTCCACATAGGATGTCAAATAGATGTCATGTCACTATTTTTTATTATATTATGTATGACCCATGACCCGTAAGGCTTTATAAAATTTTGAAAAATATATTATTGTGTGATACGAGTTTCAAACCAAGACATCATGTTTCAAACCAAATGTGCTTACCAACTCCCCTAAAATAATAATTGTGTTTGATTTATTGACTTAACATATATAAATGTGATTTCTTTTCAAGTATAATACCAAAATTATATTTAATTGTTAACAACTTAACATTTTCATAATTCACAATATGACATTGTCTTCTGATATCTCTTTAACACAACTATTTAAGATTGTTCATTGTTTCTCTCTTTATTTTAAAATATAATTTTTTTTATTTTCGTTTACAACAAAACATTCGTATTTGTAAATTTAGTTTTTAAATCTGTGACCACATTTTATTATATCATTTTTATACACACAATATATTTAATATAACAATATCGGTATGAATGTTTTATTTGAAATAAATCAAGCATCAAGATTTTGTTTTCAACTTAAATTATAGTTTATAATATATCAAAAACTTAATAAAAAAAATCATAAATAAAAATTATTAATGAAACAATTGAATTTGCTTATTATATATACCAATTTTTTATTTTTATTATATTTTTCATCCGTGTGAAACACGGGCTCTAACATAGTTTGTTATATTTAAAATTTTATGATGCCATCCGGTTCTTCAATCTGTCCAACCAATAGATTAATTCAACCACCTATCTAGTCAAACACTATAAACTTTGGTAGTACTGACTGCAATGTATCAATGGGTTTCAACCATTCTACCATCGAGAAAAGAAAACTACCACGAGCTCCATTCAAAACCCAGTCATAATAATGTTTGCCTATTATGATTTACGATGCTCAATCAATAGCTAGAAAAAAAAGAGGAAATATGTGTAGTTTAAACTTAAAAGGAATTTGTATTGGAGTTGATCTTGATTCATGTTACTCTAGTAGCAAATGTTGTACCATCCATTACATATTTCTATTAATGAATGAACTTATGGGCACAGGGCTAAGTCAACTAAAGTTCATTGACATACTGCCATCTGACAAATTTAGAATGGACATTCCTAATATGTTTTGGGGTCAAAATAGGCTCTCATTTAGAGTGTAGTTCACACGCATTACCATCACTTTCGGTTTTCATTGTTTCCCCTTCGGTGTTGCTAAACGTACCCTGGACCCACTCCATACTAGTTTTACTATGTGCATTTCTTGGCCTTTTTAGAATTGTTGGTGATTTTAGAGTGAAAAATGTTGTTTTAGTATATTTACCTTTAATCCTCAACTAAATAGGCCATCCCAACATTGATTAGATCATATACCGGGTTAGTAACTTTTATTTCGTCGTAACATTTTTAATTTGTTGTTTCGTTTACTTTGAGGTTGGATGAATATCTCACTACGGACGTATTATGCTCGTTACCTTTTCAACTTTTGATTGAATCCATATTTTATAAGATGGTGTCCAACTTTTGTTTTAAAGTAACACCAATATACTTTCTATATAGAATTGTCTATTCCTCTTTGTGTCACCACTCACCAACCTTGCATTTTTTATAAAACTTTGTCTGTCTGTTATCATCTTGTTACCTATCTAAGTATATTAGGTTCGTTATGATGACGGTGTATATCGTGGAATTCATGTTAAAATATTGATATGACACCGATAATGAAATCTGATCACCGCTTTTTGTTTATTTGCTGCAAGTTTGGACCAGATAAGTTAGAATTTACATCTGGTTCTTGAATCGTGTCGTAATTTGTATTATTTTTGTTCTCATATGTTTATATTAATATGAATGTTCTGTCTCATTGTATATATTACGTACATATGCCAAATGGGGTAAGAACACATATCTATACCCACTTTCTTCAAGATTTTTAGCCCAACAAAATTCCACTTATATATTGATTGTTTATTGGATTACATCGAAACAGAAGGCAAGCGGGCAACAAGCTGCGCCGCTACCCCTTTTTGAATCGCAATAAATATACGTACTCAGTGCCTACAAGGTTATCATCTTCTTGGTGGTGTTTAGAATATTACAAATTATAGCATAAGTGCTAATCTTAGAAGCAACATCGGTCCAACCGGCAACTTGATTCCAATTCTTAATATATGATTTTAACTCAAATAGATGCATGAAAATAGCTTAACTTTATCTATATTTTTATAATATTTCCAGGTGGGAATTTTGAGCGTGACAAGTTGTACATTTTAAATAACAGTCTTAGATCTATCTGTGTATCTCATTTTATTTGCTTATTGAGATGGAGGAAGATAAAGATTCAAGGTGGTTTGAACTCGAACATGTACCAAAGGACTACATATTCCCAGAGGAGTACAGACCTCAGAATCTTGAAACTCCTGTTTGTGATTCGATTCCCGTTATAGATCTTGCAATATCAAAGGCTGCAAATGGACATAGTCAACCAGTCGAAGAAATCCTGAAAGCTTCTCAAGACTTTGGTTTCTTTCATGTACTTAAAAGTTTAACCCATGATTAAAATTCTCTCTTTTTGGTCTTTTCATCATGGCATTCAAATTTCTATACAAAAAAATTCGATCTAACTATAAACTTGAAACAGGTGATAAATCATGGAATCCCAGAAAAGACACTGACCGATGCAATGAATGTTCTTAGAGAATTCTTTGACATGCAACCCAAAGATAAAAGTGGAAGCTTCCCACCCGAAAAAGGTTATATTTACACAAGCAGCACTGGTTGTGCGAAGGACGGTGCGTATTTCTGGAGGGAAAATATTAAGTTTCCTTGTCACCCGTTGGAGGAATGCGTTCATCTATGGCCAGATACACCCGCTCGATATCAGTAAGTTTTAACATTAGATTTTCATCATATAACAATCGCGTTAATAACCATTTTAACTCGATCCATTATTGTAACAATTGTTTTCAGGGAGGTAATCGCGGCGTATCTAGCGGAAATACAGAAACTGAGTGCAAGGCTTTTAGAGATGATTTGTGAAGGATTGGGGTTGAAGCAAGGGTACTTTAAAGATACAAGTGAACTTCAATTATTCTCATCTAACTTCTACCCGCCCTGCCCGGACCCGAGTCTGACTTTGGGAATATTACCACACATTGATCCTAGCCTTATAAGCCTTGTTTATCAAGGGGGTACAACTGGGCTTCAGTTTATGAAGGATGGTCAATGGGTTAATGTTGGAGCCAGCGCAAATGCCTTTGTTGTTAACATAGGTAACCAACTTGAGGTATGCTTAGTAAGTTGACTTAGTTCCATAAGCTCATTATCTCCCATAGATATTTTATGAGTACCAAAGGGTTTTAATGTGTCGCAATAAAAACCCATAATTTGACTAGTTTGCTCTTGAAGAAATAAATATAAAAATAGTTATAACTTGTTAATATAATGAAAATGATTTTTTTAATGTTTGAGCCAGTTAATTAAGTTATAATATATTGATATAGAGGATACTGTATTTAATTGTACCTGTAAATAGAAAAAAAAACTATACTTCATTAGGATAGATTTATAAACTTTCCAATTCAGGGCAACACTGTCATTCTAGTGGTATGCAGGCAATTTCTA
>NW_027500914.1:0-75770 GCF_021521415.1 Bidens hawaiensis
AACTTTAAGGTAAAAGACATACGTTTACGTGATTTAAGGTTACAATTTAGCTTGGTTATGAGCTTTAGGTCTTGTATTTATCTTGTGTATTGAAGAATCTAACAAGAATCACTCACGTTTGGCTCGGATCTCACTCTTCTCTCTCGGCCGTATATATATATGGTGATATGTGTGTGTTTTTGAGTGTGTAGGCAAATATGGAAAGATGGAATAAGGATTAGGGTTTTAGGATGGTTTAAGGGGGTATTTATATCCCCTAAAGCCCATGGACCTAAGGCCCATTACTCTTTAATCCTTTTTAATTATCCAAGTCCATCATTCTTCTTTATTTAATACTAATTAATTATTTAACACACGACAATTTAACGCAACTCTCTTTATTTAATATTTGAATTTCAGGATGTTACAAGTCTTCCCTCCTTAAAGAGGTTTGGTCCCTGAAACCTAACTATTACTTAAACAGATTAGGGTAAAACTTGCGCATTTCATTCTCAGCTTCCCAAGTAGCATCTGATCCTTTTCGATGCTTCCATATCACCTTCACCAAGGGTATAACCTTGTTACGAAGTTGCTTCTCTTTGCGATCAAAAATCTCTGTTGGTTGCTCATTGTAGTCCAGTTGTTCATCAACCTCAATGTCCATCAATGGCACGTGAAACGTGTCGTCAGCTAGACACTTCCTTAGATGAGAAACATGGAAGGTTGAATGAATTCCTTCTAACTCATCGGGTAAATCCAGCTTATAAGCTACTTCACCCACACAATCTAAATTCTTAAACGACCCAATGTACCTCGGACTCAAGTTTCCTCTCTTTCTGAATCGAATGATTCCTTTCCAAGGCGAGACCTTGAGCATCACATAGTCATCAACATTAAACTCAATCGGTCGTCGTCGCTTATCAGTATACGACTTCTGTCTATCTTGAGCAGCTTTCATCCTAGCCTTGATCTGATCGAACTTTGAAGACGTTTCTTGGACAAATTCTAAGCTTCCCATCTCCTTCTGACCAATCTCTCCCCAACATACCGGGGTTCTACATCTTCTACCGTAAAGCATTTCAAATGGTGGCATACCAATACTTGAATCGTAACTGTTGTTATAAGAGAACTCTGCTAGATGCAGGTGATCATCCCAACTTCCACCAAAGTCTAAAACACAAGCACGCAGCATATCCTCAAGGGTTGTTTGAGGATGATACGCCATACTGATGTTCAATCTCGTTCCCATGGCTTCATGGAACTTCTCCCAAAATCTCGAAGTAAACCGAGTATCTCTATCAGATACGATCGATAACGGTACTCCATGCTTAGTTACTACTTCTTTTATGAACAAGCTTGCTAACGTTTCTGACCAGATAGCCTCTCGTATAGGCAGAAAGTGAGCACTATTGGTCAAATGGTCCACAATCACCTAGATGGTATCATGAAGCTTAGCTGTACGAGGTAGCTTAGTTATGAAATCCATGGTGATGTGTTCCCATTTCCATTATGGTATCTCAAGCGGCTGCATCTTCCCATAAGGCTTCTGATGTTCGGCTTTGACTTGTAAACAAGTAAAGCAATTACTAACATAATCCACTACATCATTTTTCATTCCTGGCCACCAGTAGCCCCTTTCTAAATCTTAATACATCTTCGTAGCTCCAGGATGAATTAAGTACCTTGACTTATGAGCCTCATCTAAGATTCGACCTCTAAGATCTCCATGGCGTTAGATCCACATATGATCAAACCTAGTCTTAACATCATGAGTGTTTTCTATCAGCTCATCTTGCTGGCCGTAATTTCTTTCTTTCTTTACTAGCCCTTCATTAACTAGCACTTCCGACTACACTTTGATGATTTCTTCAAAAAGACTTGAATTCATAATCAGCTGGTAGGACTTCACTGTTGCAGTGACTTCTTCATTCTTACGACTTAGCGCGTCGGCGACCACATTAGCTTTACCAGGATAGTATTTAATGTCATATTCGTAATCCTTAATCAACTCCAACCATCTCCTCTGTCTCATATTCAACTCCTTCTGTTCGAAGAAATATTTTAAACTCTTATGATCTGTGTAAATGGTACACTTAGTACCATACAGATAGTGTCTCCATATTTTAAGAGCATGCACTACAGCTGCTAGCTCTAAATCATGCGTCGGATAAGTACTCTCGTGGACTTTCAACTGTCTAGACGCGTAAGCAATCACTTTTCCTCGTTACATCAACACACAACCTAACCCACGATACGAAGCATCGGTATAAACAACCAAATCCTCGTCACCATCGGGCAAAGCAAGGATTGGAGCTTGTGTGAGTCTCTTCTTTAATTCTTCAAAAGCTTCCTCTTGGAACTTACCCCAACTGAATACTATCGTCTTTCGGCTCATATTGGTCAATGGTGAGGCTATCTTGGAGAAACCTTCGATGAATCTCCTATAGTAGCCATCTAACCCTAAGAAGCTCCGTATATCAGTCAGATTCTTTGGAGTCTTCCAATTTGTTATCGCTTCAATCTTAGCTGGGTCCACGGTAATCCCCTCACGATTAATCACGTGACCTAGAAATTGCACTTCTCTTAACCAGAAAACGCATTTTGAAAACTTAGCATACAACTTCTCTTCCTTCAGAGTCTCCAATACCTCCCTCAGATGCTCAGCTTAATCAGACTCGTTCTTTGAATAAATCAATATATCATCGATGAAGAAAATTACCGACTTATCCAAAATTGGCCGACACACCCTATTCATCATGTCCATAAACGATGCGGGAGAATTCGTTAGACCGAACGACATCACGAGAAACTCGTAGTGTCCATACCGCATCCAAAACGCTGTCTTAGGGATGTCCGCCTCTTGCACTTTTAACTGATGATAACCTGATCTGAGATCTATTCGTGAGAACCAACTTGAACCTTGCAGTTGGTCAAACAGATCATCAATCCTTGGCAAAGGATATCTATTCTTTACCGTAAGCTTATTCAACTCGCGATAGTCTATGCACATTCTCATACTTTCATCCTTCTTCTTCACGAATAACACTGGTGCGCCCTACGGGGAAACACTTGGTCTAATGAAACCTTTTTCGAGGAGTTCTTGCAATTGGTATATCAGTTCTTTCATCTCGGACGGTGCTAGACGGTAAGGCACTTTCGCGACGGGCTAGGCTCCTGGTACTAAATCTATCTGGAATTCTATCTCTCGCTCCGGTGGCAACCCCGGAATATCCTCAGGAAATACTTCTGGATAGTCGCGCACGATAGGAACATCTTTCATTTCTTTCGTCTCGGCCGTAGCGTTGACAACGTACGCCAGGTAGGCACCGCACCCTTGCCTTAACAAACCCTCGGCTTTTATCATCGAAATGACATTAAGCCCAGAACTTTCCTTATCACCATAAACCGTCACCGCACTACCATCCAAGGACTATAACCTTATTATCCTACTCTTACACACTATCTGAGCTTCATAGTCAGACAACCAATCCATTCCCAAAACCACATCGAACCCTCCTAAGGTCATAACATACAAAGTAACAGGGAACTCATGTCCCTCTAACTCTATCTTACAGTCCTTAGCCATTTTCGTTATTTTAACCGAAGTGTCACTAGCACTTTCTACTATAAAAGTTTCAGACACTCAGAAACATTTCATTTTATCTAGTTTACTAAATGGCGTGGCTACGAAACTTTTGTTCGCTCCTGAATCAAATAATACTGAAGCGAAAATACCGTTTACTAGAAACGTACCTGTCACGACATCTGGAATATGCTTGGCTTGCTCTTGGGTCAACATGTAGGCTCTGGTCTTTGGCCTTAACGGTTCAGCATCCTTCATCCCGCTTCCCCAGCTTTAGTACACTCTTTGGCCATGTGGCCCGTCTTACCACACCGGAAACACGTTGGCTTCTCGCTGCACTCATGGGCATAGTGCCCCACCTTTCCGCATTTATAACAGGCGTTTGACCCTACTCTGCACTCTCCTCCATGCGCCTTTCCACATTTAAAACAATCATCTGATCCGTTACCCCACTTGCACTCGCCACCGTGCATCTTACCACACGTCTTGCACGATCTCTTCTCCCACACTTTCTGATTCTTATCCTTGGAGTTCCACAACTGGGTACCAGGTCATTTAACATTGACCCACTTCTTATCTTTTTTCTCTTCTTCCACCACAATATTATCTCCTCTTCACCATAGCCTTAATCTCCTATTGACTCTTCCTCCGCTCAACCGATTCCCACCAATACATCGCCTCTTCACCAAACGATTGAGTGGCATAACCGACAGCTTGGTCAGGACGACACTTGATTTTATCCATGGCGGTTATCCACTGAAGAGTAGCGATTGCGTCTCCCAAACCAGTCAGCTTCAGCGGGTCACATCCTTTGAAGGACTTATAGTTGCACCCACCTCGGCCTCTTTTCCTGTCACCGGCTTTCACAGACTTAACCCTACTCGAGGCCTCCCTCTCTTCTTCCTCATCTCTCCTACCATCACCCCCTGCCCCTTCAGCATTTCTTTCACGGCTTCCAGCAGACCCTCCAGAAGTCATATTCTTTACAGCAGTGGCTACAGCTTGAACAATAGCTACTTGGATTACGGGATCCGGTTGAACCCCTTCGTTGTTGTTCGGGTCTCTTCCAGCTGTGCTTCCTTCATCTCCGGTGTTGGAAGCTGTCTCAACCAAAAGTTGTTGGGCACGACGAGGCCTGCCACGTCGTCCAGTGCGACCTTCAGTTCTCACAATTCCTCCATCTCCTACATTTCCTCCCGTTCCAGCCATCGTATTCTAAAAGGAAAAACACAAACGTCATCACTCAAGGAACTATTTAGTACAAGGATAGTAAGGCTAACAGGTAATAACATTGGCCAGCTGTGATTAGCTGATCACGTTACTTTCTGTGTCATATACATTTCCCATTTATGAGTCTATTTGTGCTGGTCCTACTTTAAACAGTTAATCAATCAAGGAATTCAATTAATCCTATCTCTAATATTAACATACATTATTCAATCATACACTTTACCTTTGCTGTGCTTGCTTAAGTGACACATGACATTCTTAAACTAGCATCTTCTTTCTTTTCTTACTTAAATCCCATTCTCTGTTCGAGTCAAAGCATGTAGGATGCTTAAATCTCTCGAACTTTGCTCTGATACCAAGTTGTAAGGCCCCGTTACCGGTGCCCTACTTTGGACGTTGGATTTACTTATAAACGCAGTTCTAAATATTAGAGTTAATTAAAACATTCACGGAATATAATAAAAACTTTTATAAAGATTACAATCAAATCCATAACTTTGTCTATAACGAACATATTGTTTTTCAAATCGAAAACATTAATTAAAAGCGTCTTAGGTCTTCAGATTCCAGACTCTTATTCCTCCGCCATGTGCCCCCGCTCAAGCCAACTGTCTCATTCTACTAACCTGCGTGCATACTAAAAGTCAGCTACGCTGGGTGAGTTCTAGTTAATCATACCACATACAACACATTCATAACTACATACTTTTGTGCATACTTCATACTTTCATACTTGCATGACCATACCTTACGTATTAAAGAGCATTACGCCCTATAACCTTCGCATATATTATTAGGGTATGCAACCATTTAACCTTCGCATATATTATTAGGGTATGCAACCCTTTAACCTTCGCATATATTATTAGGGTATGCAACCCTCAAACCTTCGCATATATTATTAGGGTATGCAACCCTCAAACCTTCGCATATATTATTAGGGTATGCAACCCTTTAACCTTACCTTACCCTTCATTATCATCTACATTATCATATCCATACATTTAATACCATACATCTCATAGTCGTACATACTTCCTTATTCACATACACATATCATGCATACTACACTATACTTGCCTTAACAATACGTGCAATACCCGAAGGTCGTTCACGTACTCCCAAGCATATTTCATAACTATCACATTCGTCATTATGACATACACTTACCATTTAAGGTAAGTGTATTAATAGATCGCATCGAGTATGCACACAAACCCGAAAACATAACAAGGAAGTGGGGCTAGAAACTCACCTGAATGCGGTTACGTTCACCGTAAACTGACATCCCTTTCTTTAATTGAGCACGGCTAACTGTATAACAATTACACGTATCAATTAACTATCACTACCCATATCGTCTTTCTAGTTCAATTATTACCCACAACGAACGGGGGTCCAGGGGCAGCGCCGCTGGCAGGGAGGTTCTAGGGGCAGCAGCCCCTAGCGGGGTCCAAGGGGCAAAGCCCCTGGCTAGGGCTAAGCTGCCAGGTCAGCTTGGAAAAAAAAATTTATTTTCAATAACTGTCTTAACACATTTTCCATTAGGATTTTAAATTATTATTTTATTTTAGCATTCTAGTACTTTATCTCTTAGGTCCTTACATTGTATATGTAACGATTCAAGCAAATTCAGGTATACCCTAGCCGGTATGTACTATTAATGTGTCATTTAATACTGAATATATGAATTTATACGAGTATGTATGATTCACGGTACGAATTATACTCGATTATACAGTTAATCGTATTGGAAGTACGGTTAACCGATTGACGGTTATTGAAACCCGAATGAATCGGGGATTACATTATAGACGAAATATATAATGTTTAGTGATGTTTACGAAGTATTAAAGCTTCGGGATAAGTGAAATAAAGCACAGAAAAGAATTTCGATTTAATGGTACGTTGGTACGTTAAACGAAACCTTTTATACCAAACCAAGCAAGAGATGATCGATCAAGCCGAAAAAGATGCACAATTATTAATAATATGATGTTTCAAGTAAATAAATGTCATGGTTTAAGTTTTTAAAGTTTTAAATCGGATTTATATAAATTTTATTTTTAAGCCGAAAAACGACCGTTTTGGCCTCGTTTTGAGCGGAATTAAACGTTTAACCGAAAAACGAACTGAACCAGATTATCCACAACATTATCCGGATTACACAATCCGAATGTGTGGCCAAGATTTGAGGTGTGGGCCCCACCCCACACCATTATGAGGACCGATCGGTCCATGCATATGGATTAACATTTCATTTTCTTTTTTCTAACATCCCAACTCCACAATTCTCTCAACCCTTCAAACATTCATCCAATTTTCCTTTGATTTACACCAAGAACACAAGGTAAATGCATGTTGTAAATGCATAAATTCTAGTTTCAATTCCATGATCTTGAGTTTTTACAAGAAAATGAGGTTCCAAGTGAAAAATGGGTGAAAACCCGAGATGGAACCGATTCTTGCGTGATCAAGTGATGTATACAAGTTATACAAGGGATCTTGGTCCAAGAAAGGAGTTAAAAGAGTCAAACACGAATTTTTACGGTTAAAATCTTTGTTTCTATATCATAACCGAAACCATGAAAGAATTGGCTTGATTGTGGGTGTAACTTGCTTGGTGTGGTGTTATTGTGCTTGTAGGTGTTATATCTAGTTGCTAGCAAAGGCTAGAAAGCAAGATCTTTGCGATCTAAAGCTAGAAACACAAGGTAGTTCGGTTTTTCGTATGATTTATATGATTTGGACAGATTGTGATAGACTTAGAGTTGGGTCATGAAATTTCACAGAGATGATCTACACATGAAAATATGAGATCTGTGAAAATTTGGTAATTTTTGGACAAAGGATGAATATTTGGTGAATTTAATGCTCGGTTTTGGCTAAAAATGATGAAAAATAGTTAAACATCATGAAAAATTCTGGGAAATTCCAGATAAGCTTTTTATAACATATAAAAGTCACACACAAAATTTCAGATCCGTTGGAGAAGTCTAAGTAGACTTTTCGGTAAAACGAGTTCTACGGTTTTCTAGCTCGGTTTTGGTGAAAATGGCATGAAAAATGAGATTTTGGTTATGGAAAAATTACAGGGAACTATGTGGATGGCAGGGGTCATTCCAGAAAAATTTGGGATTTTTCTAAGGTCGTTTGGTATTTTCGACATATTTGGTGTTTAAATGACGTTTAAAAATAGATAAATAAATGTTAAATATAAAAATTAATTCTGGAAATATTTTTATAAAATTACTTACTGTCAAAAAGTGATTTGTGCAAAATTTAAAGATCTGAGACTAAACGGATAATTATTTGTGCTAAAAAGAACATAAAAACAAACTTTTGAAGCTTAAAACTCGTAAACCGGCAAAGTTCGCCTAAGCGAGCTGACTGGTGTATAAAAACCCTAAAAATGGACTATTTTCATGAAACTAAGTTAATCAAGTAAAAATAAATCATCCGAAAATAATTCGGATGATTTGGGTAATTTTACCCGATTTAGCAGTTTCCGGTGTATTAAAGACGGAAACGGGCCCCGCGGCCAAACGGGGTGTCTAAACCGAGCTCTAATTTCACCACTTTAATTAAAATATCAGTAACAACTATTTTCGGGTCGTGCGTGACCAAACTCATTTTTGAAAACATAAAAACGGATAACCGTGCTAGGCACGCAAAACGGGAAAACAAACTAATGGTAGTTTTGACTAAAGAACTCTAAATGATATCACAATCTAAGTCCTGAGAAGTGTTTCGGGGTTAACATTGTCCCCGGATCGTGTACGGTACTGGGTTAACAGTGTCCCCAGACGTACCGGTTAACACGAATTTAAGTTATATTAATAGAAATTGTATAGTAACGACTTAGGGATCGTATTACAGATCCGGACCGGTAGCCGTGCACAGTGTTACATATTTGCTCACGAAAAGGTGAGTTTCACGAGCCCCTTTTTACTAAACTGTTTTAAATATTTTCCCGGGGCGGAAAGCATGTTTCTATCAAAATGTTTAAGTACATGCTGATCGCATGGAAATGAATGTATTTATATAATGTTTATTGTACGGGAATCGTACGGTAATGTATTAAGATGGTAATTGTCTGAGTTGCTAACAGTGTAAGGCCCGAAACAGTGTTCTGGGTTAACAGTGTCCCCAGAGGTTATTAAATGGGTTTCTGGGTTAACAGTGTCCCCAGAGGGTATTAAATGTGTTTCTGGGTTAACAGTGTCCCCAGAGGTTATTAAATGTGTTTCTGGGTTAACAGTGTCCCCAGAGGTTATTGGATGTGTCACTGGGTTAACAGAGGTTTCACTTGTAGGCTCAGCATAATTTCATCGCTAATATATGATTACTATAATGATTTGTCATGGTTTATTTAAATTAGTGAAACTCACCAACTATTCGTAGTTGACCCGTTTTCTTTACATGCTTTCTAGGTACTCCCAAACTGGAATAATTGATACGTGCTTGATGATGCGTGCTTTTGTGGAGGCTTAGTGATCTTTATTTTGTGTTGAATATGTTAACGTATTATCGGTAAAACTTATGTGTTAACGCCTAGATGATAACGAAACTCGGAACAATGTATTGCGATGTAAATTAATGTAGTGGTGTTTTCTTTATAAGCAATGCTGTTGATATCAGATGCGTCTGTTGCATCCCGTTTACGTTTCCGCTGCGCTTACGGGGTGTTACAGAACTTGGTATCAGAGCCACTGGTTATAAAGAATTAGGATGTCTTTAAAAAGATACCTAAAATATAACCAGTAGCTCAAGTATTATAGGATATGAATATCAACTAATAATTTATAGTGACGAGATCTGGATGAACTTGGATGGACAAGTGAGTTATTATGGTCCGGAACATAATAACAGACTTGTCTGCACGAGGGAATTCAGGGGAAGTCACGGGGGACTTTAATAGGTAAATTGGCAACATATGTGTAAATATATGATAATATTTGTGACACCCGGTAAATTTCCCAACCCCTTAAACTAAGTAATCACCTAATAATTAGGTGATTGAAAATATTATGCGCGCCATGTTAGTCAGCGCGTGCATTTGTTATGTGCGCCCTGCGCGAGCGCGCTATGTTAAGAATCAGCGCGGGCACATTATGTGCGCCCGGCGCGAGAATATGTTAGTCAGCGCGTGCATGTGTTATGTGCGCCCTGCGCGAGCGCACCATGTTAAGAACCAGCGTGAGCATATGTTATATGCGCCATGCGTGAACGTTTTGGCCTTATGTTTTCATGTAACTTAAACGATATGTTGTCTATGGGTTGACCATCCCGCATGATGCTAAGGCGGGTGCATCCTACATCGTTTATGCGCGTGCGGAAGGGAACTAACCTACCCGCATGGCGGGAACGTTGAGAGCTAGTTTGTCTGAAGCTCCAGGATGGAATTGACTTCAACATGACTGATCACTATGTTGAAATACCAAAACCACCTGGAGAATCTACAAATGAAACTCAAATGTCCCTAACTGCGAGAAGGTTACGCACCTACCCGCAGCAAAGAAATGTTCTACACGCAGGAAGCTATGCGCACCAAGTTATACGCGCAGAACACTTAGTCAAAATAATCAGATTTAAGGAAATTGTCCCCGCCCAAAAGAGGGCGGTTGCGTGTTTCAGAAAACTTCTACTTTTTACTGTACACTGTCTAAAGCACTGAAAAAGCAAACTGTAAAAGTCAACTGCCAGCCACCCACTCTCACCAACCACAGCCCTGCATGTCCTGTCCATATCAAATCAGAATCTTTAATCTACTTTTCTACTCTTTTTAATAAATAATAATAATTTCCATACTTTATCATCATTTCAAAAGATTACAATTCCCTAAAGCAAGGGATTATGTTCCCTTGAGTTTGCCTATAAATTTGTAGCCTAAATTATCACCCAAAACACACTTCAAAGAACTACAAACTTGCACTAATCTTTTCCCAAGCATCCGTTGTTTCCAGCTCCGATCCTGTTACTAGGTAAGCCGAGATTATAACCTTGAGATCTACTTTCCAACCCTTATATCTTGATCTTAATATATATATTTGTTATTTAATCGTATTCTAGACCTTCGATTCCGAGGCCAACACCAAGAAAACCCGAATCTCGATTAATCCCTTAACAAGAACCACAGGTGAGTCTCACAGCCCCATTTTTTTTACCGTTTTCACTATTTTAAACTGTTTTCGGGGCGAGGGACACGTACTTAAATAATGTTTTATCATGGTATACTTACAAGCTAAGCAAACGATTACGTGTTTAAGTTATGTTTCATGATGAGCAATGCGAACAGTTATCTATGGTATTTCGATGATAGTGCACCAGATTCGAGTAAGTGATCACTTTACCATTGGAACTCTAAGGGTAGGGACTGCTGGTTTGATCCGCCCACTCGTAGGGGTCGCACCTCTTACACAGACGAGTGCCTAGCACGGGGCAGTACTATGGGTTTGAGCCCGTTCGTAGAGGTCGCTCCTCTTACGCAGACGAGCGCCTTGTTTTCCGGCACAACGTCCGCGCGTAACCCGCGGGACGGTATTACAGCATATAATCGCTCGTAGTGGCAGCGCCACTTACACAGACGAGCACAGTTCCCAGAAATGTTCGCGCGTAACCCGCGGAACGATTTTATCAGAATATGTTGATAGAACTATGTTTTACCAAGCATGTGTTTTAATGATGCTAACAGAATTATGTTTCAGAATGATTATGATGCTATACGATTTATCAAGTTACTAAAACTTGTGAATTCACTCAGTTTATACTGATTCAAATGTTTTTACGTGTCTTTCAGGAGATAACTAGGTAGCGCATGGAGTCACACTTAGAGCACCACACGCTGAACATCTAAAACAAGCTTTTTGGAAGATTTTGGTTTTATCCCCTCGATGCGCACGGTTACCCGCCGCGCAAGGGGATATGGCGAGAAAATCTTCAGTTTTTGTACTTGGATGTTTTTATGTAATACTTAAACAATGTAATGTATTTGTATTAAACTTCTCATGCGCAATAAAAATCTTTGAATGTTTTGCAATGGCCCGTGCTTAAGTATCAATCCCCACTCGCGCGCGCCCGGCTGTTTCCGCCGCTCAGGGCCGGGTGTGACAGATTGGTATCAGAGCACTGGTTATAGCGAACTAGGAAAAGAAGTTTTTAACCTAGACTATAACCTTTGGGGAATCGCATGAAATATTTTTCAAAGAATATTTTCAAAAGAAAAATCACACACGCACTTAGGAACACGGGTCACAGTGTCTAGAGATAAGAACATTATGTGCTCTGAGTACATGCGCTAAGTTTGTTGTATTTTCTTTTTATGAAAGAATGCCTCCAACCAGAGCCAAGGGAATTACCATGACACCCGAGGAGCTCGCAGAAATAATCGCGCAGGCGATTGCAACGCATGAGGCCAGCAAGGCCGAATCTAGTCAGGGTCGCCAAGAGAACGAGACCCCAGAACCCGAATCAGGAGCCTTGGACAAAGGATGCTCCTATAAAACATTCATGGCCTGTAGGCCTTGGCCGTTCAAAGGCACCGAAGGAGCCATTGGGCTCTACAATTGGATTGACAAGATGGAGACAGTTCTCTCCATCAGCGGATGTAGTGAAAACCAGAAGGTCCTTTACGCGACCTGCATGTTCCAAGAAGCAGCTTCATCTTGGTGGAAGCTCCAAGTAAAGACTTTGGGGCGAGAAGTTGCTCTTCACAAGACCTGGGAAGAATTGAAAGAAATGTTGATGAGAAAGTTCTGCTCTCGCGCAGAAATTCAGAGCTTGCAACAAGAATTCTGGAACCACACCATGGTAGGAACGGATATCGATGCCTACACCAATCGTTTCAACGAGCTTTGCCAGCTGGTGCCAGACATGGCAAACACAGAAGAAAAGAAAATCGAGAGGTACATCTTTGGGTTACCTCCTGTCGTTAGGGTCCCGCTCAACGCCGCCGCACCTCCGACCTTTGACGAGGCGGTTGCGCGAACCATCACCCTTACAAGGGATACGGTTCGTGCGGGTATGTTGACCACCCGCTTGAACGAGCAGCGAACCTCTGACTCCAAAAGGAAATGGAACTCCCACCGAGGATCAGACTTCAAGCAGCCACCGCCCAAGAAGCAGGAAAGCACAAGGGTTTACGCGATTCAAGCCGCGGAACCATCAAGGAAAGGATACAGCGGGCCTTACCCATGGTGCAACAAATGCAAGTATCACCACGAAGGCGAATGCGCGAACGTCACGTGCGCCAAATGTGGCAGACCAGGACACAAGACGGTGAATTGCCGTGCTAAAGAAGCTGGAGCCAATGACAACTGCTACGCATGCGGGAAGCCTGGACACTTCAGTCGGGATTGCCCACAGAAAGGAAACCAAGCTCGCGGGAGAGCTTTTGTGATCGGCGCGGGTGAAGCAAAGGAAGAGCCGAATGTGGCAACCGGTACGTTTTTGCTTAACGGTCATTATGCATCTGTCTTATTTGATACTGGCGCTGACCTAAGTTTTATATCCCATGAGTTTAAAAACTCCCTGGGCTTAGCGACCAGTAGGCTAGACAAACCTTATACTATAGAACTAGCCAATGGTAGGCAGTTATGCGCGAATGAAAGGACTGAGCAATGTGTGTTAGTCATGGGAGGTCATGAGTTCAATATAAACTTGTTGCCAATAGATTTGAGAAGTTTCGATATTGTGGTAGGTATGGATTGGTTGGTCGAGAATCTCGCGGAGATTGTTTGTCATGAGAAGCAGGTTCGAATTCCACTGTTGAACGGAGAAACTTTGATGATTCAAGGGGAAAGAAGGGGAGTTGCGACGAAACTGATTTCATGCCTAAAGGCGCGTAAGTGCCTAAGGAAAGGGTGCTACGCCTTCCTGGCGCATGTAGTAAAGAAAGGAGATGAGCGAAGAATTGAAGACTTACCAGTAGTGCGCGAATTTCCAGAAGTTTTTCCTGAAGATTTGCCCGGGTTACCGCCGCCGCGACAAGTCGAGTTTCGTATTGATTTGGTCCCAGGAGCTGCGCCAGTAGCTCGAGCGCCTTATCGCTTAGCTCCATTTGAGATGCAAGAGCTATCCAATCAGTTACAGGAACTATTGGATAAGGGTTTCATACGCCCAAGCTTTTCACCTTGGGGAGCTCCAGTACTGTTTGTAAAGAAGAAAGATGGTTCGTTCAGAATGTGTATTGACTACAGGGAGCTGAACAAGCTGACAGTCAAGAATCGGTACCCCTTACCGAGGATTGACGACTTATTTGACCAGTTGCAGGGATCCAGTTATTATTCGAAGATAGATCTACGGTCAGGATACCACCAACTTAGGGTCCATGAGGAAGACGCGCCGAAGACAGCCTTCCGAACCAGATATGGCCATTATGAGTTCTTAGTGATGCCTTTCGGGCTAACTAATGCGCCGGCTATATTCATGGATCTGATGAACCGTGTGTGCAAACCATACTTGGACAAGTTTGTGATTGTGTTTATAGATGATATTTTGATTTACTCTCGAACCAAGGCCGAGCATGAGCAACACCTGAGAATGATTTTAGAATTGTTAAGGAAAGAAAAGTTGTATGCGAAGTTTTCCAAGTGCGAATTTTGGCTTAGAGAAGTTCACTTCCTCGGTCACGTTGTAAACGAGAAAGGAATTCACGTTGATCCTTCCAAAGTCAAGGCCATCGAAAACTGGGAAGCGCCAAAAACCCCAACTGAGGTGAGGCAATTCCTTGGACTAGCTGGCTACTATCGACGCTTCATTGAGAACTTCTCCAAGATAGCTCTACCTCTGACCGCGCTAACTCAGAAAGACAAGGCGTTTATTTGGGGCAAGAATCAGGAAGCGGCATTTCAAATGTTGAAACAGAAGTTATGTAGTGCGCCAATCTTATCCCTGCCCGAGGGGACAGATGACATCGTTGTTTACTGCGACGCTTCACATCAAGGACTCGGATGTGTCCTTATGCAGCGAGACAAAGTTATAGCGTATGCCTCGCGCCAACTTAAGACCAATGAGAAGAACTACACAACGCATGATTTAGAACTTGGAGCTGTTGTCTTCGCGCTAAAGATTTGGCGCCATTACCTCTACGGTACGAAATGTGTAATCTTTACGGATCATAAGAGCCTCCAACATATATTCGATCAGAAGGAATTAAACATGAGGCAACGAAGATGGGTTGAATTGTTGAATGATTATGATTGCGAGATCAAGTATCATCCGGGGAAAGCGAATGTGGTAGCAGACGCGCTAAGCAGAAAGGAGCGAATAAAAACGCTACGAGTCAAGGCTCTAAGGTTGACCATTCACGCAGATCTCTCTACCCGCATCCGAGACGCTCAGCAAGAAGCCTTGAAACCAGAGTTTGTTAAAAACGAATGCCTTGGGGGTATGATTAAGAATTTGGAACTTAAAGGGAACAACACTCGATATTTTGCCAACCGCATATGGGTCCCTCTCAAGGGAGGATTGCGCGAGCAGGTATTAAACGAAGCTCACAAGACGCGGTATTCCGTACATCCTGGCGCAGACAAGATGTACCAAGATGTTAAAACGCTGTATTGGTGGCCCAATCTTAAAGGCGCCATCGCGATGTATGTCAGTAAGTGCCTGACGTGTTCAAAAGTAAAGGCTGAATACCAGAAACCATCGGGGTTGCTTCAACAGCCAGAAATTCCCATGTGGAAGTGGGAACAAATCTCTATGGACTTCATCACCAAACTGCCAAGGACACCTGGGGGTTATGACACAATATGGGTTATTGTGGATCGGTTAACTAAGTCAGCACACTTCCTGCCAATTAAAGAAACTGATAAAATGGAAAAGCTAGCCCGACTATATATTCGAGAAGTAGTTTCAAAACATGGAGTCCCAGTGTCCATCATTTCTGATCGAGATAGTCGGTTTACATCAAGGTTTTGGAGATCGTTACAAGGAGCTCTAGGTACTCGCCTTGATATGAGTACAGCTTATCATCCTCAAACGGATGGGCAAAGCGAGCGAACAATCCAGACATTGGAAGATATGCTGCGCGCGTGCGCGATCGATTTTGGAGGTAGTTGGGATACCCACCTCCCGTTGGTTGAATTTTCTTACAATAACAGTTATCACACAAGCATTAAGGCTGCGCCGTTCGAAGCTTTATATGGGCGCAAGTGTAGATCCCCACTGTGTTGGGCTGAAGTGGGCGACAAGCAAATGACTGGTCCAGAAGTGATCCAAGAAACAACAGACAAGATTTTTCAGATAAGGGATCGCCTTAAGGCAGCACGCGACAGACAGAAAAGTTATGCTGATATGAGAAGGAAACCGTTGGAGTTTCAAGTAGGGGATAAAGTACTTTTGAAAGTCTCTCCATGGAAGGGAGTCCCCCGTTTCGGTAAGCGAGGAAAGCTAAATCCGCGCTACATTGGACCTTTTGAGATCCTGGAGAGGATCGGTCCAGTTGCTTATAAACTCCGTCTACCCGCCGAACTCAGTGGAGTTCATGATACGTTTCATGTATCCAACCTCAAGAAATGTTTATCTGACGAAACGTTGATTTTACCGGTGGAAGAAATTCATATTGACAAACAGCTGCACTTCGTAGAAGAGCCTATAGCAGTAACCGATTGGAAAGAACAAAGGTTGCGCAGAAGCAGAATCAAGTTGGTAAAAGTTCAATGGAACTCAAGGCGTGGGCCTGAATTCACTTGGGAAAGAGAAGATCAGATGCGCATAAAATACCCACACCTCTTTCAGATTATGGCTTCTGCCAGCAACGTCTCCTAAATTTCGGGACGAAATTCGTTTAACGAGGGGAGAATGTGACACCCGGTAAATTTCCCAACCCCTTAAACTAAGTAATCACCTAATAATTAGGTGATTGAAAATATTATGCGCGCCATGTTAGTCAGCGCGTGCATTTGTTATGTGCGCCCTGCGCGAGCGCGCTATGTTAAGAATCAGCGCGGGCACATTATGTGCGCCCGGCGCGAGAATATGTTAGTCAGCGCGTGCATGTGTTATGTGCGCCCTGCGCGAGCGCACCATGTTAAGAACCAGCGTGAGCATATGTTATATGCGCCATGCGTGAACGTTTTGGCCTTATGTTTTCATGTAACTTAAACGATATGTTGTCTATGGGTTGACCATCCCGCATGATGCTAAGGCGGGTGCATCCTACATCGTTTATGCGCGTGCGGAAGGGAACTAACCTACCCGCATGGCGGGAACGTTGAGAGCTAGTTTGTCTGAAGCTCCAGGATGGAATTGACTTCAACATGACTGATCACTATGTTGAAATACCAAAACCACCTGGAGAATCTACAAATGAAACTCAAATGTCCCTAACTGCGAGAAGGTTACGCACCTACCCGCAGCAAAGAAATGTTCTACACGCAGGAAGCTATGCGCACCAAGTTATACGCGCAGAACACTTAGTCAAAATAATCAGATTTAAGGAAATTGTCCCCGCCCAAAAGAGGGCGGTTGCGTGTTTCAGAAAACTTCTACTTTTTACTGTACACTGTCTAAAGCACTGAAAAAGCAAACTGTAAAAGTCAACTGCCAGCCACCCACTCTCACCAACCACAGCCCTGCATGTCCTGTCCATATCAAATCAGAATCTTTAATCTACTTTTCTACTCTTTTTAATAAATAATAATAATTTCCATACTTTATCATCATTTCAAAAGATTACAATTCCCTAAAGCAAGGGATTATGTTCCCTTGAGTTTGCCTATAAATTTGTAGCCTAAATTATCACCCAAAACACACTTCAAAGAACTACAAACTTGCACTAATCTTTTCCCAAGCATCCGTTGTTTCCAGCTCCGATCCTGTTACTAGGTAAGCCGAGATTATAACCTTGAGATCTACTTTCCAACCCTTATATCTTGATCTTAATATATATATTTGTTATTTAATCGTATTCTAGACCTTCGATTCCGAGGCCAACACCAAGAAAACCCGAATCTCGATTAATCCCTTAACAAGAACCACAGGTGAGTCTCACAGCCCCATTTTTTTTACCGTTTTCACTATTTTAAACTGTTTTCGGGGCGAGGGACACGTACTTAAATAATGTTTTATCATGGTATACTTACAAGCTAAGCAAACGATTACGTGTTTAAGTTATGTTTCATGATGAGCAATGCGAACAGTTATCTATGGTATTTCGATGATAGTGCACCAGATTCGAGTAAGTGATCACTTTACCATTGGAACTCTAAGGGTAGGGACTGCTGGTTTGATCCGCCCACTCGTAGGGGTCGCACCTCTTACACAGACGAGTGCCTAGCACGGGGCAGTACTATGGGTTTGAGCCCGTTCGTAGAGGTCGCTCCTCTTACGCAGACGAGCGCCTTGTTTTCCGGCACAACGTCCGCGCGTAACCCGCGGGACGGTATTACAGCATATAATCGCTCGTAGTGGCAGCGCCACTTACACAGACGAGCACAGTTCCCAGAAATGTTCGCGCGTAACCCGCGGAACGATTTTATCAGAATATGTTGATAGAACTATGTTTTACCAAGCATGTGTTTTAATGATGCTAACAGAATTATGTTTCAGAATGATTATGATGCTATACGATTTATCAAGTTACTAAAACTTGTGAATTCACTCAGTTTATACTGATTCAAATGTTTTTACGTGTCTTTCAGGAGATAACTAGGTAGCGCATGGAGTCACACTTAGAGCACCACACGCTGAACATCTAAAACAAGCTTTTTGGAAGATTTTGGTTTTATCCCCTCGATGCGCACGGTTACCCGCCGCGCAAGGGGATATGGCGAGAAAATCTTCAGTTTTTGTACTTGGATGTTTTTATGTAATACTTAAACAATGTAATGTATTTGTATTAAACTTCTCATGCGCAATAAAAATCTTTGAATGTTTTGCAATGGCCCGTGCTTAAGTATCAATCCCCACTCGCGCGCGCCCGGCTGTTTCCGCCGCTCAGGGCCGGGTGTGACAATATTGTTATGTGGTAAAGTTGTATAAGTAAGTATATATTAATTTGATTATGGTTTACACTATGGAAAGAACTATATGTTTGATTAACTTGTGTGCAGGTAAGAATGTCGAGAACTCATAGTTTATCGGTGGAGGAGGACCCGGAGGAAGTCAGCTCCGGGAACTCTGGGAGTCTACGCATATCATCCAGCTCTAAGCCTAGCGAGGCTAGTCGTAGGAGCTCTAGCCAGTCCTCCCTAGTCAGGATTGTCAGATCCCCCACCCCACCCGCACCACAGGCCACCCCTATCCCTCCCGGATTCGGACCCCGCCTCACGGCGCGGATCAGTGTCCCGCATGTCCCACCTACCTCTCCCCTACCCAGACCTGCTACCCGCAGGGGCGAGCCCTCCAGCTCCCAGCCCGAACCTGTGACTCCACCTGTGTGGGGTCTCCCTAGGCAGGAAAGGGATGCGGCGGCATGGCTTCGAGTGCTCACCGAGCAGGTGAATGAGCACTCCGCCGCCTTGACAGTGGGAGTGCAGAGGCGGATGTATCTGGGGGACTGCATACTAGACCACCAGTATGCGATTGCGCAGCTAAGGAGGGAGTGCTCATACTCCCAATTGATGATTGATCGGTTAGAGGCGCGGGTCCGGGGTGTGTTGGTAGTGATGGTTTGGTGGGTATACCACCGTGTTTAGTGATGTTAGGATGGTGGAAGTCATGGACCGCTTTTTGATACTCTGTGTAAGCAGTTAGTGGTGATGCTAACATAGAGTGAATCTTGGGTAGTTATAATACAACCACTGGCCCTTAGGGGGTCTCTTTTGGGGTATATCATTATAGATACTTTTGGGTATCATTCAAGCACTGACCCATTGCGGGTTATGTCGAGATGATGCCGACATAGGCCCTATGTATGAAAACTTAACCTATGTAATGATGACAGGAAAGTATGTGAACTGACGTTGATGTAATATGTACTGATGTTTATTAATGAATGGAATGTGGGTTGTGTGTTATGATTGGAACTTGTATTAATTATATGTATTTTCTTGATGTTGTGTAGAATGGCACCAAAACGATCAGCTCAAATGTCAGAAGTAGATGTGAGCCGTTTGATTGCTTAACAGCTAGAGGCGGCGATACCGGATATAGTATCGCGCATCGCCGCCAGTATTAACAATTCGACCAATCCAACCCCTCCGAGCAATCAAACGACCACCAATAATGACGTAGAACAAAATGTTAATCCTCCACAGAACGATAACACGATTTCGAGTAATGACGCACCGCCTAGGGTGGTCGTTACGGACAGTAATGGCCCTATA
Organism: Bidens hawaiensis; assembly: GCF_021521415.1. Classification (NCBI taxonomy): domain Eukaryota; kingdom Viridiplantae; phylum Streptophyta; class Magnoliopsida; order Asterales; family Asteraceae; genus Bidens; species Bidens hawaiensis. Next base: position 20,062 of record NW_027500914.1, read on the forward strand.
CCAACTGTAGAAACGAACCGCACTGGACCGATTCCTGCATCCAGGGGTTGTTCAATCAAAGACTTTATGTTGTGCAAGCCCCTAGAGTTTAGCGGGTCTGAAGGACCAAATGGGTTGGTTAAGTGGATCGAGAAAATATAATCAGTTGTGAACATCAACAACTGCCCCGAGGATTGTGTTGTTAAGTACGCCACCTGCACATTCACGGACCATGCCTTGAGATGGTCGAACACCATAGTGTAGACTCGCGGTCAGGCGGCGACAAACCGCATGACCTGGACAGAGCTCAAGGCTCTTGTACTGGAACATTTCTGCCCGAAAAACGAATTGCAGAAATTAGAAAATGAATTGTGAAACCTGGAGATGCAGGGGGCAGACCACTTGGGTTACACGAACCGGTTTAATGAGTTATCGCGATTGGTGCCATGGCTGGTCACCCTAGAGTCGAAGAGGGTTGAGCGTTATATTTGGGAACTAACTCCAGTTGTAAGGAGTATAGTCAATTCTGGGGGACGCCAGACGTATGAGGGGGCGGTGACGCAAGCTGGTATCGTCACGTATGATTTCGTAAGGAGCGGGTCACTGAAGGTGGCAGGAGAATCCGCTGGGGGAAAGCGGGGTACACATGACCATAGGATCCAGGAAAAACAGCAAAATAAACGTGCTAGGCCCACTGCCCAGAACTACGCCATGACTAGTTCAGGCGGAAGGCAGGAACCGCAGACAAGGACGTTTCCCAGGTGTGGGAAATGCGGTTACCAACATGGTGGCGAGTGCAGGGTGGTAGTGTGCCATCGGTGAGGCAGGGAAGGGCACTACGCACCGAGATGTAGGACTAACCTGAACACTCTGAACCGACAACCGCAACCTATCCGTGCGCAGCCATTTAGGACCCAACCAGCCCGACAACAAAACCAACAAGGAAACCAAACGGTGACCACCAGCCGTGCTTGCTATGAATGCGGCAGCACGGATCACTTCAAGAGGCACTGTCCAAAGCTGAACCAGGGAGGAAACGGGAGGCAAACCGCGGGTCAAGCGTCGTCGTCCAATCCGACAAGAGGCCGAGCATTCGTGATGGGGGCGAGCGAGGCACGCCAAGACCCCAGCGTAGTGACAGGTACCTTCCTCGTCTCTGATCATTACGCTTCTGTATTATTTGATACGGGCGCCGATAGAAGTTTTGTCTCCGTTAAGTTCCTATCGATAGCAAACCTTCCAATTGGTGAAACCATAGAACCTTATACCATAGAAGTCGCTAACGGTAAAACCATGATAGTTAATCGAATAATTCGGAATTGCCCTTTTATTCTGAACAATCAATCCCTTCCGATTGACTTGTTACCGGTAGAATTGGGTAGTTTTGACGTGATAGTGGGAATGGATTGGTTAGCACGTAACAAAGTAGAAATAAACTGTGAAAAGAAAATCGTCAAGATCCGGGAGTCGGATGACGAAGAGGTATTAGTGCAAGGAGAAAAGTCAGGCACCATGATACCATTTATATCCCACCTCAAGGTGTTAAAATATATACGCCAGGGATGCGTGGCGTATCTAGCAAGCTTGACGGCCACTGATTCTGAGGAGAAACGGGTGGATGATATTCCAGTGGTACGCGAATTTCCACAAGTTTTCCCAGAAGAACTTCCTGGATTACTACCAACCCGCCAGGTCGAATTCAGAATCGATTTATTACCTCAAGCTGGCCCTGTTGCTAAGGCGCCCTACCGACTTGCACCATCTGAGATGCAAGAACTATCCAATCAGTTGCAAGAATTGTTGGATAAATGATTTATACGTCCTAGTTATTCTCCGTGGGGTGCACCGGTACTATTCGTGAAAAAGAAGGACGGAAGCCTTAGAATGTGCATTGATTACAGGGAGTTGAACAAGTTGACAATCAAAAATAGGTATCCTCTCCCCCGAATTGATGACCTGTTCGACCAACTGCAAGGTGCGAGCTACTTCTCAAAAATTGATCTTAGATCGGGATACCATCAGGTTAGAATTCAGGAGGAGGATATCCCAAAAACCGCATTCCGGACTCGCTACGGCCATTACGAGTTCTTAGTTATGCCTTTTGGGCTAACGAATGCGCCGGCAGTATTCATGGACCTCATGAACCGAGTCTGTAAACCCTACCTCGACAAATTCGTCATCGTGTTCATTGACGATATTTTGATCTACTCGAAGAGTAAAGAAGAGCACGAGCAACACTTAAGATTAATTTTAGAGCTTCTAAATCAGGAGAAGTTGTATGCAAAATTCTCCAAGTGTAACTTCTGGTTACAAGAAGTGCAATTCCTTGGTCACGTTATAAACCATCAAGGAATACACGTTGATCCGAGTAAGGTTGAAGCAATTAAGAATTGGCAAGCGCCTAAATCTCCAAAGGAAATCCGCCAAGTCTTAGGCTTAGCTGGATATTATCGTCGATTTATAGAGAACTTTTCCAGCATCGCCCAACCTTTAACCCTCCTGACTCAAAAGGATCAAAAGTATGAATGGGGAGAAGAACAGGAGACGGCGTTTCAAACGCTAAAACAAAGATTGTGCCAAGCGCCAATCTTAAGTCTCCCCGACGGAGACGATGGTTTTGTCGTGTATTGTGACGCATCCCGTAGAGGGTTAGGATGCGTGTTGATGCAGAATAATAAGGTTATAGCCTATGCTTCTCGACAGTTAAAAGTACACGAGAAAAATTACACTACTCATGACTTAGAACTGGGAGCAGTTATCTTCGCACTTAAAATCTGGAGACATTATCTCTACGGTACAAAGTGCACCATCTTCACCGATCATAAAAGTTTGCAACACATATTCGATCAGAAAGAACTGAATATGAGGCAACGAAGATGGGTCGAGTTATTAAGCGACTATGACTGTGACATCCGTTATCACCCCGGCAAGGCTAACGTCGTAGCCGATGCCTTGAGTAGGAAGGATCGGGTTAAGCCATTGCGAGTGCGAGCGCTGGGGATGATAGTCCAGTCGAACCTTTCGGACCTGGTTCGAGTCGCGAGGCGTTGAAAGAGGAACAATTGGAAAAAGAAGGACTTTACGGTAACGAGAAGAATTTCGAACAGCGAGTGGACGAAATTCTCTATTTCAAAAATCGGATTTGGATACCGACCCTCCATGACCTTCGTGAATTAATCATGGACGAAGCGCATAAATCGAAATATTCCATACATCCGGGATCGGATAAGATGTACAAGAATGTGAAAAAGTTCTACTGGTGGCCGGGTATGAAAAAGGATATAGCCACATACGTCGGCAAGTGTACGACGTGTGCGAGGGTTAAGGCGGAGCACCAGAAACCCTCGGGGATGTTACAACAACCGGAAATTCCCGAATGGAAATGGGAGCAAATCACGATGGATTTTGTGACACATCTCCCTAAGACGTCCCGTGGACACGACGCAATCTGGGTAATCGTGGATCGATTAACCAAGTCGGCACATTTTATTCCGATTAGAAATAATTATAACACCGAGAGACTTGCGCAGATTTATATAAATGAAATTGTGTCTCGTCATGGGATACCCATCTCAATCATCTCCGATCGAGATAGCCATTTCACCTCCAATCTTTGGCAAGCTGTACAAGAAGCGCTGGGAACGCGTATTGATCTAAGCACAGCTTACCACCCTCAGACCGATGGTCAGTCTGAGAGGACCATTCAAACCCTGGAGGATTTGCTTCGTGCGTGCGTACTGGATTTTAAGGGAAATTGGGATCAACATCTCCCACTCGTTGAATTTTCCTATAATAACAGTTACCATAGCAGTATAAAGGCAGCACCTTACGAAGCATTGTATGGACGGAAGTGCCGATCACCACACTGCTGGACTGAAGTGGGCGACACACAGGTTATTAGATCAGATCTGGTCCAGGAAACGACCAGCAAAATCCTTGAAATTAAGAACAATCTGAAGGCCGCACGGGATCGGCAGAAGAGTTATGCCGATACCCGTAGAAAACCGTTATCATTTGAGAAAGGTGATAAAGTGTATTTGAAAGTATCACCTTGGAAAGGAGTAGTCAGATTTGGAAATTTGGGCGTTGATATCTGTTCATGTTAATGTGTTACAAATTTGGGCGTTGATACTGAACTCTAATGATAAGTTTCGGAATAGTTATGACCTGCCGAGATTCTTTTGTACTCCAAACATGCTGGTATGGCTCTAAAACTCCATTCTATATTCGAGAATTCATGTTGTTTAAATAAACATTCATGTTTTGTTGTAAGGTTTATATTTATTAGAATCCTTAATTTTGGAATATGAGGAAGAGCTTAATGAGAACGCTTCAAACAAGGATAGACTCGATGTGTTTAGGACCAATATGGAAAATTGTTTGAAGGAAGCGAGTCGGGATAGTATAAAAGAATATGAATTGGTGTTTATTCCAATTCTGCATGCGAAACATTTCTATGTGATGTGTTTCAGTATGCAAAGTGCCCAAGTGGAGGTGCTAGACAACCTTGGTGGTGATGAAGGGTTTGATTCAAAACAACCACCAATCATGGTACTTTTTTTCCTTCCAATTGCACTCGTCTTAGTCTTTCATAAGTTGATGCATTGTTAATCTATGTGTATTTTAACAGCAACACACCTTCTGTGATTACTTAGCGGAGATACATCATCCAATTGTGTTAAGACTTGGAAGTAGTAAACGAACACGACTGAAGATGGGTTGGAGGACGCTGAGTAATAATGTTGGTTATGGTGTATTTGTAATGCGTCACATGGAAACGTAAAACTGTAAGAAATTGAAAAACTGGTATACTTGTTTGGCGGCTAAGTCAGAAATGCAGAAAAGTCATCTTAACGATTTGAGATTGAAGTGCCTGTAAAAAATGTTGATGTTGCTAGCTGATGTTAACATTTGGAGGGATGAAGTGATAAAGGAAGCTCGTGAGTATGCTAAGCTGGACGATATTGAGAAAGAAAAGCTGGATGAATGTTTGTTTGACATGATGGATCACAGAGTTGAAAATGCACTCTAATTTGAATGGTTGTTTTGTCATAAGACTTTTACAAAGTGTTTTTGGAAATTCATGTTTTGGTATGGTTGAAGAATTTGGATATTATGGTTTGGGGTATGTTATGAATTCCCTGAGACTTTTATAAATTTATGTTTGAATGTTTGTTTTGGTATTGGTTTGAATAATTGAGTTTTTTGTATTTGGTATGGATTGAATAGTTGGTATGTTAAGTTAATGCTTAAATGGGTTTGTTTATAGTGGGGGTGTGGTTAACAAAAGAGTGTTTTGTTTGGGATAAGTACATTGTACGGGTATAAGATGGCAAGATATAATGTCAATAGTAATTTTTTTATGAATTGTAAGTTGCATAAAAACTACAAACACAATAAACAAATTTTGAGAGGAACCTGAATCCGCATAACGACAACCAACACGAACTTGAAACTGGTGGTTAATGTTCTATCTGTTCTTTGTGTGTTTCACAAAAAAAAATAGAGGCCGCAGTAGTGTGATGTTCATAATAGGATTGGTTACCTACACTTAGAAAAAAGATAACAAAATTGTAAACATGTTGAATTAAACCTTGCAAATTGTGAATAATAGGATTGGTTACCTACACTTAGAAATAGATAAAAAAAATTGTAAACACGTTGAATTAAACCTTGAAAATTGTGCATATGAAAGATTAAAAACACGATGATGAAAGGCCGACGCGTTTCATAAAACAAAATAATAAGATTAGCATATGAAGGTTTTTTTTATACAATGTTATTATAAAAATGAGTGTAAGAATGCAACAGTTGACAAGTAAAAACACATATAGAGTACAACAAACATATTAGTAAAATCAGGATGATAGCATTTAAAGTGGAAGTTTATGAGTTACAGGGAAGCTTTTAAAATCAAGTGGACAATTTATACATATCAAAAGATAAAATGAATGGATTATGTAGATCAAAGTGAAGCATTAAATGTTGACTTTTCAAAGTCAATGAGACAAATTACATTTTCACTCATAATATTAGTATGATCAACAAAAAATAAATTATGTTGCAGAAAATGTAGCGACACAAGTTCAGTAACGTGGTTGACCGAACTGTAACTGAGCGCTTCCGTGTGTAGACATTTTTGACAGAAGTATGAAGAAAGTCAAGTGGTCCAAAAACAATTGAAGTTAATGAAAAAAACCACTAAGCCATTATAAATTGGCGCATATAATAAGATAATGAGACAGTTTGAGATGTTTAACATGCCATATAACAACACATGAAGTATGAATAAGCAGTGGATTTAAAAGCAACACACGAGATAACACCAAGTAGTAGTATTATTGAAAAACGCACAAGAAAAAAGCAGAAACCAATAATGTTATATGAGACAACGAAAGTAAATTAAAGCACGATAGTAAATGATAAAGGACATGTATTGATTTGTTGGAAGCTTGTCGCATTTACGCCTGTCATGCTCTTCAGACCCACATATTTGGCGTGTACTTGGTTTTCGTGGTGGTTTGGTTGTTAGTTTTTCACGAATGGACTTGAAACGTTACTTAGATCCACAACCTTTAGTTCTAATGCCAACTAGAATACAAACAAAGTCTTCAGAAGGCTAGTTAATTCCCTATAAATTGGCAATCCGGTCATTGTTGGCTTCAGGTTGGGGTGCCGATGCAGACTCATCTGCCTGAACCATATATCATTTGTATAACTTTATTAAACACCGATAGCAAATCTGTTTTTCCTATCAAACATTGAACAACACATTCAACACCCAACATAATGTCATGGACAACACCTTGAGCAACTTGAATATTTTTAAGTTTTTTGTTCTTATTGGGTAATCACAAGGATGATTTAGGCACAACTTCCCTTGTCCAGCGCCTCAATACATAGTTTTTTCGGGAAGACTTTAACTTCACAAAAGTTTATCACATAAAATATATGTCGGTATAATAAATCATATTGCTCAAACCTATGGTAACTACACGTGACAACCATGTCAAACTCTCTAAACTATACCTACAAAAATTTTAAAAATAGCATTATGATAACAATACTCAGTCAATGTTGTTGATATGAATATGGTTTAAAAAAATGTATACACATGTTAATATGATATATACCTCAAACAAAACATTTCCATCAACATATTTATCCTTTATGAAAAACTTAGTAAAATCGTCAATTAGAGAGATGGCCATTTACCCACATCTATGAATCAAACGGTGAAATTCTTCTTGTACATCATTGAAAATGTTTCTTGTGTATATCATGTTCGCTTCTCTCTCGATTTCAAGATTGCTGATAAAATCAGGATTTGTGTCTCAGGTGTCATGGTCATTCTTTTAGTGTTTGCATCTTTGATATTCTATTGCAGTTTCAAAATGAGTTAGGAACTCAACCAGTGTCAAGCTGTTGTTAGACACTTGACAAAAAAAAATGGTTCTCACTCTCTGAACGTGATGTTGTTCGCATGAGGCCCGGCATAGGTTCGTGATGGTAATAAGAGAGAATCCAATCATTCCTCATAGAGAACATATCAGTCAACCATTTGTGTCGCGCTAAATTAAAATCCAGCACGATCTTCATCCATTCAGCTTCAAACTGAGCAGGTTTGATAGAATCCGTCCATACAATGTCACAAATCCTTCTTTTGAAGTTTTTATCTTTAGCCAAAGTCTTCCCAACCTGACAAAAAAAAAGTTAGCTGATTATGTAAAACATATATAGTACAAAATGCTTAATTAAACTAATAACCTTTTCTGCAAGTTTTTGCATAATGTGCCACATGAACAACCGATGTCTCGAATTAGTGAAGATCTGTTGGATGGCATTTTTCATAGCTGCGTCTTGGTCGGTGACAACAACATGAGGCTCACTACCCATCGAATTCTTAAAAAATTGTAACAACCACTTATAGTAGTCAGTAGTCTCAGATGCTAACAATGTCGCAACAAAATTTATATTACGATGGTGGTTGTCAATGCCAGTAAATGGGACAAACACCAAATCATACCATTAGAAAGAGTAAGTTAATATCAGCACAAACCAAAAAAATAAAAATAATGATAACCAAAGAAAAAGTATGGAAAACATATTTATTTGAACATAAAGTTGAGTCAAAAGACACTGCATCCCCAAACATAATGTAATTACGTTTCATATCTTCGTCGGCCCACAAAAGACCAGCAAGCTTACCCTCATCACTAGTAGTGTATTCACATGAAAAAACTGGTAGATACTCCTTTTTATCCATTAATCTTTGAACAACCATTCGGGCATCATACTTACTGAAATATCGGTTAATATTCCTTTTGAAGTTATTACAATAATTAGCAGTGGCACCAACCTCTTCAAAACCATCATAATGTGTTCTCATGAAATTAAATGCCTTTACAGGTCTTATATTCATTTTCAATAAAATCATAGTCAATTCCTATTTTACATATGTAAGTTTTCTGCCAGCACACGTAAACTGATAATTTGAAGCATCGATTAGTGGATGGTTATGTTCTTCCAAATATGCATAAACCTTGTATGTGTTGTTATCTGAAAGAGAAAGCTTCAAATGCACGTGATATCCGATTCAAATAGAGGGTCTGTTACGACGTTGCTTGGTAGGATATGAATCCTCCGAATCATTCAAACTGTCAACTTTAGTAAAACTTTTATAACCTTCTTTTGAACAAACAAAATATTTTAAGGTTATGAAACCATGTTTGGTTGCTTGTGTAGTCCCCCGAACCGTGAATCCACCCAGTTTGGCATAGTTAACGTACAACGCAAGAGCTTAATCAATGGTTTGAAAAATCATACCCATTTGTGGAATTTTAGAAAGCGGGACATCGGGAGTATAATACTTCATACCAGACCTAGGTGATGTTCAAACTATACCAACACCATAGTACTTATTAGTACCTTGCTCATCATCTGGATCTGTAAAAGATATTATGTAACATATCAAAACAAAACAAAACACCACAGATGAATAATACGGCTGTGTATAGCAAATCAAACTAAATTAATATAAAACAACAAGAAACAAAAAACAAATATAAATTTATTATAACTCTATTAGTAATCTTACATGTTTGTATCTACAAGTACACACACCTAATATGGTACGCTACATTTAGGAGTAATCTGTAAAAAAACAAGACATGCTGGTTAAATAAACCTAAATGTTTTCAGCTTAGTTATTACATTTAGCATAACAACACGCAGGAGATTCCAAACGACACATGTGTGTGTTTACACTATGTTTACAATTACCCCGAAAAAAACAACACATGATTGCTATACAACTTAACCTAAATGTTCAAGGATTTTTAGTGATTACTTTTAGTATAACAATCTCCCAAAACAAGACAATTATAAGGTTGGTGCGACGACATGTTTATGACTATGTTTCTTGAAACAACAATCAGAAACCCTAAATTAATGAAATCTATAAGTATTCAGGCACAACAACACCATAAACTTTATGTAGACAACCGTGTGTATGTTATGTTTCTTGTAAGAAAAATCAAAAACCCTAAAACTAACAAAAACAAAAAATTGCTTATTGATAAAGGAAGATTTTGGTATTTGTGCACTATAACCTTTATGCTAGCAAAACAACAGAACAATAAAAGATTTATAAACAAAGATATTTACATGGTTCAGCCGGATTATTTATTCCAATTGTGAAAAACCTTGAATGTTGAATGAATTGAACTCCTTCCTTATAATGGTGTGCACTAAAATATTAACTGACTTCTAGCCTCGGATTGATAGCATAAGAAATTATGGAAGAGTGATAAAAAGAATACACTGATTTTCTATAGCCTGATTGATAGCATATGAGATCGTGGGAAAAAATGTAACGGCCTGGTACATGATTACAAGAATTGAGAGATCAGATTTTACAAAAACACCCTTTTTAATTTAGTTATTACTTTTCATTTGCTTTATTCGGATTGGTTCTTACATTTCTCAACAAAATAACACTTTCTATTTGATCCTCCCTCTAAATTACCTAAGGGGTTGATTTTCAGGAAATGCCATGTCAACAATACCCTTAGAGTTGGTGAATGAAAGTCTGTCGATTAAAAAAATAAATAAAGTAAATAGTTGATCATATGAAAAATGCATATCTCATGTTAAGTAAATAGTGATGTGACAACTTTTATAATTCCAAATATGTGTGTAAAAATATATGTATATATCAATTTCAATTTGGAAATGGTAAATAGAAACAAAGTTGTTTAAAATTAATTTAACCATCAATGATTATATTGATAAATGAGTTAGGTATAAAGTTTAATACATTTATGGTGTAACTCTTTAAAGCATTCTAAACGGTGAATATCTATCAATCTAAAAAGTTAACTATATGAAATATGAAAACTTAATTGTTGTAGTTTTAAAAGTTGATTATCCAGGTTTAAAAAAGTAGTTGGAATCCGAGTTTTGGAATACATATTCACCAAAAATTTTGTTTTGTCATTGAGAGACAAACCTACTAAGTTGGAGGATTTATGAACTTTTTAAGTTGCATTAAATAAGGATGAAAAAATTATGTCTTCTAAATATATAATTATTTAAGCACTCTATACTTTATTATTGAAATAATCAACTTGAGATACTCTGAATTTTATATGAGTTATATAGATATTTCCTACGCTTGTAAATAAATTGTGTCTCATTTTTTATTCGTTAATACTCATAACTAGCTCATATTTTGAATTTTAAAATTTGAGCGACAAAGAGCTAAAACGGAGTGTTTTTACTAAACTTGAGACAAACAAGTAAAACTCAACAGAAATTTTGCATAATTATTATTTTTACTATTATTAAAATAATGTATTAACTATTATATGTAGTATTTATATAATAAAAATAAAAAGAAAAAGAAAGAAAGATAGAACATCAAAGAATAAAATGTGCGGTGTGAATGAAAGTCCAACGAGTTAACAGTGGTTATTTGGACTGGGCTACAAACTTAATTAAATCTTTTGTTGTGAAGGAATTGATGGCAAGGCCCAAGTACATGTATTATTTTGGAGTAAGACGAAAGATAGATCATAAATGTTTTAATATATACTAAGAAAAAAAAACCTACAAGGAGATTTTTGAGATACAAACGACAGCCAAGGAAAGAATTATTTTTTTTTTCGTGAGATGGTGTTGTTGTGGAGAGGTCAGACGAAAAAACAATATATATAATATAAATTGGTGAAAGGGATTATGGAGGAAGGTTTTTTTTTCTCATAGCAAGAGACAAGAGACGAAATAAGAAAAAAAATATATACTATAACACACAATTAGTTTCCGTCGGCTACTGTGGAAGAGAGCTACTGTGCATGAATCAGGGGACAAGAAAAGGAAAAAAGTCAACCGAACAAGAAAAGATTTAATCTACACAGTTGGTTAGGTGGGCGCCAAAAAAGAAAAGAAAGAAAGCTCACAATTCTGTGTCACTTTTCGGTTTGATTCTTTTTGCTGGGTAGTTATAATTTTTGTTTCACACTTTGTTACGATTAACTAAATATTTTATACTACCTAGGTTTTAGTTAATTATTAGTTTATATTAATGGTTTGACGAACTATTATTTGATGTTGGTTTATTTGGTATTATGGTAAAGTTTTTTATTGGTTTGTTCATGATATGATTGAGTAATTAAATCTAGTTTATTATTTTAATAATTATTACACTTATGTTTAATAGTTTTTGGTGATTGTTAGACAAATGATTAGGTTGTTTACTTTGTGTTTTCAACTTGTTTGCGATTTATGGTCTAAATAATCATAGGAATAATTATTGAGAGCGGATTAGATTTTATTGTTCTATCTCTAGAGAGGCCGGGATGCAATTTAGTGTTGTGTCATCTTTTTTCTTTTTCGGTTTTGGGTAATAATTGCACGGGAGTGAGTTATCCTAGGTCCCTTAGATTATTGTGATACAAGTTGTGTTCAAGTTAATTAAAAATACCCTCCTTATATTAATATATATTGTATTCGAAGAGACCGGGAGGTAATTTGGGTTTTGGGGTACCATAGTATTATTAGGTAAGGTGAGACCGGGAGGTGATCCAACCTTTAACAATTGAGCTTCACATGTCATTAGAGTTCTAGAGTGTCGTCGGTGAGTCCGGGAGGCGATCTAGTGTACTTTAGTGGTCTTTAGTGTCATATTTTTAAGATATTCTTTTTCAATCAAGTCAAGTTCTTTAACTATTAATTTAACTAGTAGGATTCCATTACCTAGGTGGTCGGTTCTCATATTTGTTTTAAACCCGATTTTTTATAAAGTTTTATTTTTAGTTAATTTTTAATTAGTTAAGTATTATTAGTTTAATTAATATAAAAAAAGAATTATAAAAATAAAAAGAAAGTCTAGGTTAGTAATCATTAAGGTTTAATAATTAGAGTTTACCCATAGTGTCAGAGGTTAGATATCCGTTCTTACTTGCTAGCTACATTGCGACCGGTACACTTGCCGATTGTGTGTGGTTCTTTAGGTGAATTCGGTAAAACCTGGTATTTAATATTATATACGTTTTTTCACACATCAAGTTTTTGGCGCTGTTGCCGGGGACACTAGAAATTCTTTGTTTAAACGAGTTGTTTATCTAATCTGTTTATTTATTTACATATTTGCTTTTTAGTTGTCATCTTTCCTTTAGGTGCCTTTACTTGTTATTTGTGCCTTTAGGTTTTTTTTCCTTTAAAAAAATAAAAATTAAAAATAAAAATAAAAATTAATTAAATAATTTTTTGTTTTTGTGTATGCATAATACCGGTTCTCAAGGCCCACCTTTATTCACTGAATCAAAAGAGCCTGAGAGAGAGTTTCACGAGCGACTTAAAGAGCCTGCAGATAGCGAGAGCGATTCACCCAATATGGGTGACGCCGTTGCACCGCCGAGACAAACCGTTCATGCTAGAGCCAACGATGGCATAGTGGGAGCCCGATCTGCAATTGTCCGACCTGCTGCGACTAATACCAAAACTGGCAAATTCCCTCTCACGTCATGAATTCTATCACCAATTCTGCTCAGTTCCACGGCTTGGATGACGAAGATGCTCCGGGACACCTGTCCCCATTCGTGAGGATTTGCGAAACATTTAGTATTAATAATATCTCATCTCACATCATTCATCTTAAGTTATTCCCATTCTCACTTTCTGGTCGTGCTGTGTCATGGTTCGAATCTCAACCAAACGCCTCAATCGTCACATGGGCCGACTTGCAATCCAATTTCCTTATGAGGTATTTCCCTTCATCGAAGGCTGGGCTTCTACGCGAGCAAATCCGTTCATTTCATATGGACCCTGATGAGTCCTACTATTCTGCGTGGGAGCGTTTCCAAACTCTCATAAACCATTGTCCTCATCATGGCCTAAACAATTGAGCTGTGGTTGAGAAATTCTATAATGGTCTTACTCCTGAAACCCAACAACGGTTCAATACCGCCGCTGGAGGAAACATGCTCGATAAACTCACCATAGAGGAGGCTGATGAAATGTTCGAGAGCGTAGCATTAAGGGATCAACATACACCAAGTAGAAGGTCCGTCTCGGCTGCCAAGGCCGCAGCCATCTCAGCATCCCGTGGAGTGCATCATGTTGATAAGAATACGAGTGTGTCGGCAGATGTGGAGGCACTGAAGAGGGAGCTCAGAGAGCTTAAGTTGCAAGCTCGTAGGTGTGAGATATGTCGTGGAAACCATGAGACAACCGATTTTCCCGTTGATTCTCTGGAGGAGGTATATTTTCTTGCTAATCAAAACCGTTCCTTTAATTCAGGGTGGCGAAACAATAATTCTAACTCTAATTGGCGGGCAGGTAACTCCGGTTATCAGCAACGCTAGAATCTGTTCCAAAAATGCTGCCTCGAACCTGCTCCTGTACCAAATAGTACTTCCAAGATCGAGGAGATGTTGGCTAACCAATCTCAATTGTTAAATCAGCTCTTACAAAATGGTGCCAACACCAAATCCACTCTTTTCCAGCATATGATGTTTATGTAGGGACAACAGGTTGAATTTCAGAATCTTGAGGCTAAGTTTGGTGAGTTGTCTGCAAAGATTGATCAACGACCCTCGGGAGTCTTCCAAGTAACGTTGTCCCTAATCCCGGACCCACCTATTCTAAACCATTTCAAAATGCTCAGGCCACGACAGTGACCACCCAAAGTGGGTGAGGTGTCGTTAGCGGTGCCCCAAGAGAGGAGGAGGAAGTTGACGAGGAGTTGGAGTTAGAGACACCGCCTGACAAGGTGAACTAGAGGCGAGACCCAACAAGTACCACACGGTCAGGCGGTGCATTAGTTGAGAAGGAGAAGTAGGTTGAGCAGGAACCGGTGTGGGTCTACAAGCCAAAACCGCCATATCCCGGTCGTCTGGCGAAAAAGAATGATTCGGAGCAGTACTATAGGTTTCACGACATGCTTAAGAAGCTACATGTGAACATTCCATTTATTGAAGCTCTTGTGAACATGCCAAAACACGCCAAGTTTCTTAAATATTTGCTCACTAATAAAAAGAAACTTGAGGAGCTTTCGACTGTTACTCTTAGTGAGGAGTGTTCAGGGGCCGTACAGAACAAGCTGCCTAGGAAGATGACAGATCCGGGCAGCTTTACCATTCTGTGCTTAATTGGTAACTTTCATATTAGCAATGCTTTGGCCGACCTCAGTGCAAGCATTAAACTCATGCCCTATTCTGTGTTTGCCAAACTTAACGTGGGAGAGCTGCTTCCCACCCGAATGAGTATCCAGCTGGCAGACCAATCTGTTAAGATCCCAAGGGGCACTGTGGAGAACATGTTTGTGCAAGTGGAAAAATTCACCTCTACGGTCGACTTTGTCATTCTCGATATGGATGAGGACTCAAATGTTCCACTCATCCTCGGCCGTCCTTTCTTAGCCACCGCACGCGCTCTCATCGATGTTGCCGATGGCGAATTGATTCTTCGAGTTCATGATGACACGGTCACATTCGATGTACAGAAATCCATGAGGCATACTCAGCAGCAGGATGACACTCTCTACTTCGTCAACACTTTCATGATGCATGTAGGCGACTATCCTATGAAGGTCTGTGAGAGAGACACGTCCGACACCCAGATCATCGATGCGTAAAATCAGTAATTCGAGATGACAGAATTTGATTTTGAGTTGCTAGGAGAAGGAAGAGCAGCAGTTACTTGAGGCAGGAGGACACGAGCCGATCATGAGTTCCCAAATATTTTCTAATTTCCTTGCGGTTGAAGAGCGAGAGTTTTCGATCGAAAAACCATCTGTTGAGAACCCCTCATCTTTAGAGCTGAAAGATTTACCATCTCACCTCGAGTATGCGTTTTTAGGGGAGGGGTCTCAACTTC
The DNA here is from genome assembly GCF_021521415.1 of Bidens hawaiensis. Classification (NCBI taxonomy): domain Eukaryota; kingdom Viridiplantae; phylum Streptophyta; class Magnoliopsida; order Asterales; family Asteraceae; genus Bidens; species Bidens hawaiensis. Next base: position 35,419 of record NW_027500914.1, read on the forward strand.
CCATCATCATCTCTTCGAGTTTGGAGACAGAGGAAAAGGAGAAGTTGATGGTTGTTCTGAAATATCATAAGCATGCCATTGCATGAAAGCTTATGGATATCAAAGGTATAAACCCGTCATTCTGCACACAAAAAATATTTATGGAGGACGAGTTTAAACCTGTGGTGTAGCCGCAGAGGAGGCTTAACCCGAACATGCAGGAGGTTGTCAAGAATGAGGTTATTAAGTTGCTCGATGCTGGTTTGATTTTTCCGATCTCTGAATCCGCATGGGTTAGCCAGTCCAGGTGGTCCCTAAAAAGGGTGGTATGATAGTTATCACGAGTGAAAAGAATGAGTTCATACCGACACAGACTGTAAAAGGGTGGCGAGTTTGCATCGACTACCGCAGACTTAACGAGGCCACACGGAAGGACCACTTCCCGCTTCCATTCATCAATCAGATGCTTGAGCGTTTGTCTGGACAACAGTTCTAGTGTTTTCTTGACGGATTTTCTTGTTATTTCTAGATCCCCATCTCCCCGGGTGATCAGGAGAAGACCACATTTACATGTCATTTTGGCACATTCGCGTACCGACGCATGCCATGTGGATTATGTAATGCTCCAGCCACATTTCAGCGGTGCATGTTGGCCATATTCCATGAGTTAATAGAGGATTCGATGGAAGTCTTTATGGATGATTTTTCCGTCTTTGGAATTCCTTCGATGACTGTCTGCGTAACTTAGATCGAGTGCTCGCTAGATGTGAAGAGACGAACCATATGCGTAATTGGGAGAAATGTCATTTTATGGTTCGTGAGGGTATTGTTTTAGGTCATAAGATTTCTAGTGCGGGGATTGAGGTAGATAGAGATAAGGTAGACAACATTTCCAAACTTCCACCGCCCACTTCCGTGAAGTCTATTCGTAGTTTCTTAGGTCATACAGGATTCTATCGCTGATTTATTAAAGAACTCTCGAAAATCTCCCGTCCAATGATCCATCTTCTAGAGAAAGATAGGCCGTTCGATTTTAGCGAGGAGTGTTTGAGGGCCTTTGAGTTGATTAAGGAGAGGTTAGTGAGTGCTCCTATTCTTGTTGCTCCCGATTGGAATCTTCCGTTTGAGATCATGTGTGAGGCGAGCGATTTTGCTGTTGGTGCCATGTTAGGGCAGCGTAGAGAGAAACATTTTCATTCCATCTATTATGCTAGCAAAACCCTTAACGATGCTCAGGATAATTACACCACGACATAGAAGGAGCTTCTTGTGGTTGTTTTCGTGTGCGATAAATTCCGTTAATATCCTGTGCTTTCTAAGGGGCTGTTTGTTTTTCCTCAAAAGCTCCTTCAGACCACTTCTGTCTGCGCCGCGCAGACCACGCGCAGACGTGTGTGGTCTGCAGTGTGTTTGTTTTTCCGAAGACATTTCATTAAAAAACCTCTGCGCTTCCTCTTCTCCTCGAAGGGTTGTTCGTATTACTTCTAACCTCTTTTCAACTTTTATTTCACTCAGCTCTCTCAAACCTAAAACCTATACACCTCCTTCTTCAACCCTCAAATCCCGTTAAACCCCTGCCCACCTCCGATTCGGCCGCCACCACCTTGCTCCACCTAGTCGCCGCTCCTCCGCCCCCTTCCTCCTGCACTTCCGTCCTCCGCCCCCTTCCACCGCTGCTCCGCCCTGCCTACGCAACCCCGCCTCCCACGCTGTTCCTTCGCCGGAAATCAAGGTAAGCATGATCTCAAAATTAAATTAATAGCAATTATATATACATATATATATATATATATATATATATATATATATATATTATAATCTTGAACTTTCTTACCACACATATAGTGTGTATATTATCAAAGTGTGTATATTAACTTATTTTTGTTGATTGGCTTGACTCTTATGCAAACTATGGTCAATAGGTTAGAAGTTTTTGTTTGTGACTGTCATCTTTATTCTACAAGTTCTTTAGTGTTGTCCTGTTTCTATGTTGTTTTTGAGGCGCATGTAAGGTGTTTGATTAAATGCCTGAGTGAGTTGTCATTTTGTTTTTGAAGATGTCACTTTGGTTCTTTATTTGTTAAGTGCATGTTATCTATTTGTAACTTAGATATTTATGTCTTTTTTTTCTTTTTAAATTGTACCTATCTGTCTTAGTTCGGGTTAGTTTGCGTCATGTTGTTTGATTTTTGTTTGCATTAGTTTGGATTATTTTGGGTTGTTCGAGTTATTCTAACTTGTATTTATTTGTTTGTTTATATAGATTTTGCAAGACTCGACAAGGGCTACACTGATGGAACTTGACGATTTTATTATGAGATTAATGTCGGAACATTTTTTATAGATTTTTTGTAAAGGCCTAATGATTCTCATACCTGTTAATCTTGGATTATGTATTTTAATATTGTTAGTATTTTTAATTATTGCTGGATAATTTATAATTTTTGGTACTAAAATTGGATTTATGTATTTTTAATTGTTGCTGGATAATTTGTATTTTTGATATAAAGTTATATATTGAAAGTTTTAGCAGTCTGCAGACGTTAAAAAATAAACACTCTTCTTCTTGCAGTCTGCAGAGGTTTGGTCCACCTCTTCTGCTACATATGCATGCAGATGTGGTCCGCAGACTGCAGACATTTTACCTCTGAAAAAACAAACAGCACCTAAAACTATCATTTTTTCTTATCATGCGGCTCTGCGGTACTTGCTCGGTAAAAAATATGCGAAGACCCGACTCCTTTGTTGGATCCTTTTGCTTCAGGAGTTCGATATAGAAATTAAGAATAAAAGAGGAGCTGAAAATGTCGCCGCCGACCATTTGTCACGGCTAGAAAATTCTGACATGGACAGACCCGGAACAGGGAATTGGTGATGATTTCCCGAGTGAGACTTTACTGTATTTAAAGGAGAGTGGTGAGGGGTTCCCATGGTTTGCTGATCTTGCTAATTATCTATCCTCTGGTGAGTTAGTGCCCGGACTGACATATCAACAAAAGAAGAAATTCTATGTAGATATCAAGTTCTACATTTGGGAGGATCCGCACTTATTTCGTATTGGCGCGGATGAGGTGATTCGGCGATGTGTTTTTAGTGATGAAGCTCGTAGTATTCTTCGCCATTGTCATGAGGGCCCGACCGGTGGCCATTTTGGTGCGACTTATACCGCCAAATGCGTGTTTGATGCGGGATTCTCTTCGCCGACTATTTTTATGACGCACATGAGTTTGTTCGTTCATGTGACGCGTGTCAAAGAGCTGGTAACATCTCATCTCAAAATAAGATGCCCCAAAACCCCATCCAGGTGGTTGAGATCTTCGATATATGGGGCATTGATTTTATGGGTCTGTTTCTGTAAAGGGTACAGATACATCCTCGTTGCTGTTGATTACGTGTCCAAATGGGTTGAGGCTCAAGCCTTACCTAGAAATGACGCGCGAGTTGTAGTGGGATTCCTTCGATAACTCTTTGCTCGATTCGGTACTCCTAAGGCCCTGATCAGTGATCGGGGTACCCACTTTTGTAATGCTCAAATGGATAAGGTTCTAAAATGTTTTGGGGTCACCCATCAACTTTCTACGGCCTACCATCCTCAGACTAGCGGTCAAGTGGAAAACAACAACCGTGGCATCAAGAGGATCTTAGAGAAAACAGTAGGGAACAGTCGTGCAGACTAGGCTGAAAAGCTAGATGATGCACTTTAGGCCTTTCATACTGCATTCAAAACACCTATCGGGACCACTACCTTTCGGCTAGTTTATGGAAAGGCGTGTCATCTCCATGTTGAGTTAGAACATCGTGCATATTGGGCTTTAAGAGCCGTAAATCTTGATTTATCTACGGCGGGAAAGAGTCGTTTTCTTCAAATTCATGAGGTTGAGGAGCTACGGAATAAGGCATATGAAAGAAGTTGGGGGGTATAAGGAGCGGATAAAGGAATGCCATGATAAATTTAGTGACTGTCACCTTCAAACCATCAATCTTTGAGGTGATCCTTGAACTCCCTTTCTTTGTCCTAGAATTTTCCCAGAATTGTTCTATCCATGAGTAATGAATCTCAGGATCAGCAGTAATAGCATAGGACAAAGGACAACTTTGTAATCCCTTGAACATAGAAATAAATACTTTAAATATTCTCTTTCTCGGGATCTCCAAAGAACAAAAACTGTTATGACCCTAAACAATTCAAAAGAGACATTAGTGTTGTTAATTGAGTTGCAAGAAAACAAATATATACAAAGAATTAATCCAAAAAGAAAATAAAATTTAAAATTGAAATATACAAAATTATTTGCCAAAAAGGGCTCAAAACAGAAAAAACTGAAAGCACAAGTCCATTGTATTCGAATGGAAGAAAAAGGATAATATAAAACATAAGTCTTGTGTATTCGAATGGATTTGTAGAATGGTTATCAAAAGACATAACATCTATTCGAATGTACTATTCGAATGGTCCATTCGAATGCATTATCCTTAAGAAATATTTTAAAATCCTTGCATCATGAGTTCATTCTATTCGAATGTAAAATCATTCGAATGTATTGTACTTAATTTAAACTCAACACTTAGTCTTTTTCATTTGAACATACATACATTCCAACATACTAATCTTGATCAGTTTTCAAGATTTTATAATAGACAACAGTTTGATTCGAATCCACATATGATTCGAATGACCCTTTATCCTTGATCAAGTTCAGTCCATTCGAATGCATGTTCATTCGAATACATATCATTCGAATAAAATTACTTAAAACATCAAGATCATTTATCATTCGAATACCCCTTGGATTCGAATGCCTTTTGATTCAAATGAACATTTGAAAAGAGTTATCATTCGAATGTCGTTTCTGTTTCATTCGAATGTCATTCAAATACATTGTCCTTTATAACATTTGATAAATCCAATCCTCAACTAGGATCCACGTATTCGAATCCAGGGCTTAAGCGAATTCTAATTCATTCGAATAACAATTATATTCGTATACATCTCCATTCGAACAGACTCTCCTTAAGCAGTTTTCACAAAATCATGCCATTCAAATAATAGTTTCATTCGAATAAAAATCTCCAAATTTAGAATATCTTACACACAACCCACATATGTTTTATGCGTTCATATGCATATCACTTTGAAGATCTGGGTAAACTTATGAACATACTCAAGCAAAAACTGAGTTTATAAAACCAAATAACAAACAGAAAAACCCTAAAAATTAAAAACTTATACAAACGACCATTAAAACTCAATTAACTTAACACACGAACTCTAAATGACATCGATAGCCATATCACATCATCAATTCAAGCAGAGAACAACATAAGAATGGCCAATCGCACATGAACAGTCCGTCGGGATTGTTCATATGTGGAATCAACAATAATATGAACAAATCTGGTAAAATAATTATCACGGGGAACAACTCCATGTTGATCTAAGTGTGATTATAAGGTAAATCAGTGTGTTTTGAAGATAAATTTTGAAGAAATCCGATGAGGATATCGATGGTGGTGAGGGGTTTTGAGAGAAAAGAGGTAGAGAGAGAAAGTTTGGATAAGGTTTGTGAAGAGGATAAAAATGAAAGAAATTTTGTAAAGACCTATTTATAGGGTCAACCTATCTCCCGATAGGGTCTAAATATCTCGAGTTATAACCGATTTTGCACTCTCAACCCCCGAACTCTGAAAATATTTTCAAATTCAAACCCGCAAAAATTTTACCCACCGAATCCAAGCACTTTAAATATATACAAGATATATTTTTGTTGGGTCAATACTTAACAAACATTGCATTGAAGACCTTGTTGTAAAAATTAACCCAATTTAACTAGACACTTAAAAATTTAAAACTAAAATTTTAAAACAAAAGTAAAAATAAAATAAAAATAAAAATAAAAATCTTAACAAATATAGGATTTATACAATAATTTAAAAGAGGTTAAACGTAACAAAAAAGTTAAAAACAAAAACTAAAAATAAAATAAAATAACATTTTAAACAAAAACTGAATAAAATAAAGGATAAAAATAAAAATAAAAATAAAATTAAAAATAAAATAAAAATAAAATACGATAAAAATAAAATTAAAGAAAGTACAAGTTAAACTAGTTTTAACATGTAAATTTAAATAAAATAAAAACTTAAAAATGAACTAAAAATTGAAAAGTGAAGTAAAAAAGGAAATTAATATTATATTAATTTTACTAATTAATTAATTTAAAAAATTTGATAGATACTTGTTTTGGTGAGAAAGATCACCATATGGAATCACATTGTCTATAGCGTCCTAGATCACACTTCTATTTTGATATTATTATGCCAAGAACCCAAAGTCGATTGTAGATATGTTGGTCCACTTTAAACTTAACAAGTATTTTGATGTCACTGTGATACGTTAAGGTATGAATTAAGCACAATACTTATGTGGCCCCCTGTTAATCTAACATGTTACAAACTCCATCATACCTCAGGCATAATTTATGTTCATCAGTATCACCCCGAATTGACTCTGACCCCCTAATAATTGATCAAAACATTTTGAGCTTATTTAGACTTTATGCAAAATTTCCTTTTGAACAGATTAAAGGTTGAACCATGGACTTACAAGCCTTCATATAAAGTTTAGGTATTACTTTTTTGCCCCACTTCACGTATTTCTAATATACCTCTTTTTATTTGATAAAATATCAACATTGTTGTTGTTGACTTTTGAATACTTTTTAAGCATTTTGCAGTTTTTCAGCTTTAATAATTTTTTATTTTTCAATATTTGAATCTAAAGCAATTTTAGACCAATCACTAACAAGCTTGTGTATGACTGACTATTAATATTTTTGCCTTTATAGAAATGACTTAATTGGAGTCGACAACCGCTTCATAAGAGGGTAACCACTAACATAGGCGAGTATTTAAGTTTATATCACTATGATATTTACTTATTTGTTAAGCCTATCTACACATCAAGCAATGATTTTGTTGGTTTTTGATATACTCTTTTCATGTGCTAGGATCACTAAAGACAATGTTTTATCATATTCCAAAGGTCGGATCGATTTCTAAAGATTATCAAATCTTTTAATTATCTGACTCCCTCTACACATGAGCTCCCTCTAAACAAGAGAATACACTTTTAAATCTTTTTCTGATTTTCTTAATTAAAAATAATTAAATAATATAAAAATATTAAAAATAATTAAATAATATAAAATATTTTTGGTAAGCCAAGTGACTTGATTTTGTTTTTCAAAGAAAGTAAAATCTTTTTGGTGAGTATAAAGTTAACTCCTTTTCTCCCTTTAAAATTGTGACATATTAAAAAAGAATATACATAAATTTATAAACAAAAAGATAAAATAAAATGAAATTAATTAGTTTAGGAAATATTAAAAATTTAAAGTAAATAAGAAAAAACAATAATAATAATAATAAAAACTGGATATGATAAGAGTTAAAAGAAATAAAATTAATTTAAAATTTTACATGAAAATAAAATAAATGAAATTAAAATAAAATTTTAAATGAAAATAAAATAAAATGAAATTTTAAATGAAATTAAAATAAAGTAAAACAAAATAAAAATAAAATAAAATAAAACTTAATTTTGAACAAAAGAGATCAGGCCAAGTGACTCAACGAGAAACAAAAATCGGGCACGATCAAAAGCTTTAGTAAACAGGTCTGCAAAGTTGTCATCAGAATCGACCCATTCAATTGAGACAAGCTTCTGGTCATCACAATCACGAATGAAATGCATTCGGATGTCAATATGCTTTGTCTTAGAGTGTTGGACCGGGTTTTTAACAATACACACATTTGCCTCATTGTCAAACTTAATAGGAGTGTTAATGAAATTCAAACCGTAATCCAATAACTGATGTTGTATCCATATGACTTGAGAGCAGCAAGCAGAGGAAACATTGTATTCTGCTTCAGTAGTGGAGGTGGACACGGTGACTTGTTCTTGCATTGCCGGGAGATCAATCTATCACCCTGGAACTGACATCCACCCGATGTTGACTTTCGATCCATATTACATCCCCCATAATCACTATTGGTGTAAGCATGCAGTACTATTGGGGAGTATTTAGGATGCCAAAGACCCAAGCAAGGTTTTCCCTTAAGGTACCGAAAGATGCGCTTTACAGCAATTAAGTGAGACTCTTTCGGATTACTCTGATATCTGGAATACTGACAGACAGGGAACATGATGTTCGGCTTGCTGATAGTGAGATGCATCAGGGAGCCGATCATGGATCTGTAGAGATGTTGATCAACTGGATTTGCTGATGGATCTGGAGCAAGCATAGGTCGGGTAGCGATCGAAGTGAGAAAGGGAGTTGAGTCTTTGAACCCAAATTTCTAGACGATGTCTCGAACATATTTTTCTTGATGAATCAGAATCACATCGTCCTTTTGTTCAACTTGAAGACTCAAAATGAAACTCATTTCTCCCAAAGAACTCATTACAAACCGATTCTGCATGACCTCGGCGAACACTCAACACAACTTATCAAAAGTAGATCCAAAGATGATATCGTCAACATACACTTGGACTAGGATCTGATCATCGTTTACATTCTTGATGAAGAGTGTTTGATCGATAACACCTCTTTTGTAGCCATTTTTAAGCAAGTGTTTTGCTAGTGTTGCGTACCATGCACGAGGTGCTTGGTGCAGGCCATACAGAGCTTTGTCAAGACGGTAAACATGGTTTGGATGATCAGGATCCTCAAAACCTGGAGGTTGCTTCACGTATATCTTCAATTTTACTTTCCCATACAAGGAGGCAGTCTTCACATCCATTTGATAAACCTTGAAATTCATGTACGAGGCATATGTTAGAAAAAGACGATTTTCTTCCAACCTAGCCACTGGTGCATAAGTTTCATCGTAATCAAGGCCTTCACGCTGAGAGAAACCTTGTACCACCAATCTTGCCTTATTCCTTGTAATAACCTCTTTGTCATCCTTCTTATTTCTTAACACTCATTTGGTTCCAGTTGGTTTCTTGTTCGGCAGCATCTTGACCAGTCTCCAAACTTGAAGTTTCTTGAATTGTAACAATTCTTCTTGCATCGCCTCAACCCACGAGTTTTCCCTTAGGGCCATTTTGTAGTCTTTTGGCTCAACCTGTGAAATGAAACAAGCAAACAGACATTTGTTAATGGTATCAGATTTACTTCTTGTTTGGATACTGGCAGATGGAGAATCGATGATGTTCTCTGTTGGATGACGTCGATGAATTGGAAACTGAGGGATGTCTTCGACAATGGTGACTGGCTCTTCTTGAAGATTCACATAGAAATTCTCTATCGGATGGAATATGCGAGGAGCACCTTCAAGAACATCAGCAGTTGATAGAATATAGTCAGGCTGATCAACTCTATTTTATTGGTTGATCGGTTCTTCCCAGAGATCTTCACCATATGAAACAACAATGGTATTTATGGGAGTTTTTGTAGTGTGATTAGAATCACCAGCAACATGTTATTCAACAGGTGTAGCTACTTGAATAATTTCATCAGCAGAGGGAGCTGTGGCAACAGATTCTACCACGCTATGAGCTACTTGAAGATCAGCTACGGGCTCAGTCTGATGTTGTTCCACATTTTCGGAAGACTGGAAGGAATCATCTTAATCTGAATCAGACACATCTTCAACTTCAACCATCTTAGTTGAAACAGCAGCTTGAGAAGCAACTTGAGGAGCGGCTTGAGGAGCAGGATTGTTAACAGCTTGATTGTTAGCATGAGGAGGAGGTGGAATAACGGGTGGTGCAGGCATTTTAGGCATAACAAAGTGATCCACCTCAGACAAACAGTTGATCAGTGTTTGCATCAACACAGATTCTTGTGATGAAGATGGAGCTTGAGTACTTGCAGGTTGTGGAATAGACATGCCTCGAAACTGATTGAACATACTGTCATAGTCAAACAACCAATCTGGTCTCGTGCGAGTATCAATAGCATTCAGTTCTTGCCAGTCAACGTTAAAGAAATCCAGAATCAGCTTGGTCTTCTTGTTGTAGACTTGATAAGCGGTTTTGTTAGAAGCATACCCTAGAAAATAACACTCATCAGCCTTTTTAGCAAATTTGGGATCATGCTGAGCACCCAAATGGAGTAAGGTGCAAGGACATCCAAAAGTCTTGAAGTAATTTACTTGCGGCTTTGTTTTGTAGTAGACTTTATATGGAGTCTTCTTCAGAAGATTGTTGATGAGAACACAGTTTTGAATGAAGCATGCCACGTTGATGGCCTCACCCCAAAAGAAAAGAGGAAGTTTGGAGTCTGACAACATTGTTCTCGCAGCTTCAACCAGTGTTCTATTTCGTCGAGCGTCAATAGCATTCAGCTCTTTCCAGTCAACGTTAAAGAAATCCAGAATCAGCTTGGTCTTCTTGTTGTAGACTCGATAAGCAGTTTTGTTGGAAGCATACCCTACAAAATAACACTCATCAGCCTTTTTAGCAAATTTGGGATCATGCTGAGCACCCAAATGGAGTAAGGTGCAAGGACATTCAAAAGTCTTGAAGTAATTTACTTGCGGCTTTGTTTTGTAGTAGACTTCATATGGAGTCTTCTTCAGAAGCTTGTTGATGAGAACACAGTTTTAAATGAAGCATGCCGCGTTGATGGCCTCACCCCAAAAGAAAAGAGGAAGTTTGGAGTCTGACAACATTGTTCTCGCAGCTTCAACCAGTGTTCTATTTCGTCATTCAGCAACTCCATTTTTTTGAGGAGTATAAGGTGCACTGAAATGACGTTTTATTCCATTTGAACTGCATAAGTCGTCTACAAGTCTGTTGCAGAACTCAATTCCATTGTCTTTTCGAATACACTTCACCTTTAATGAACTTGATAAAAAACTGTGTGGTTTCATCCTTGTGCCTAAAAAGGAATGTCCAGCTGAAACGGGAAAAGTCATCAGTAATCATAGGACAATGGGCTTTTCGGCCGATTGCCATAGGACTAATAGGACCAAACAAATCCATATATAACAGCTAAAGAATGGAATCTATGGAATTGATCATCTTGGGTTTGTGAGGGAGCTTGTGTTGCTTGCATTTAGAGCATGAAAGACATTTTTCAATGCAAGAAAAATATTTAACAAGAAATCCCCTCACATGTTCCCCTTTAACCAACTTGTTTAGATTTTTAATATTAACATGACCGAGACGTCGATGGCATAGAGAAGAGTCATTCTCCGAGGCCTTAGATAATAAACAGGAAGCAGTCTTATGTGAATAAGAAATATTCATGTCTATTATATAAGCATCATTATGCCTCGGAGTACGCATCAATATCCATTCTTCCGGGACTTTAAAACCTGGTTTGAGAATAAAGCATTCATTCTCAGTGAACAGTGTGGAGTACTGTCTGTCACAGATTTGTGAGACGCTGAGTAAGTTGTGGTTCAGTTGTTCCACCAAATTGACGTCGTCAAAAATCAGGATTCCATTCGACACCCTACCCAGTTTTGTAATATTCCCACCCATATCACCAGCAAAAGAAATGTATCCACCATCGAATAGTTTAACGTCAAACAGCAAGGATTCGTCTTCTGTCATGTGTTGAGTACAAACACTATCCAAATACCAAATACTATTTACAGAACGTCTTGGCTGACCCTACACACATTAACAGTTTATTTAGACACAGGTTCCCGAGACTTAGTTGTCTCGGGAGGGTCAACCACAAGATTATCAAATGTCCTTTTCTCATCTTTATTTATGAAGTTTTGGGATGTGTCAGAAGCAGAAGAACAGTCTCTAGGACTCCATGCGCGTGCAGGTTTCCTGTTTTAAAAGATTTTCGAGACTGTCTTCTTCTTGGTTTTAAAACAAAATCCTCAGATTTTTCAATCTTCGGATCCATTTTCTTACTTATTTTTCTTGAATTCTTGTACCCTTCAGTCTATGAATTCCTTTTTGCTTTCTCCTTTTTGGTTGTCTAGAAAGGAGTTTTACTATTTTTCTTATTTTTGGATCTCACATCCATTTCACTGGCAGAACTGTCAGGTTGATCATTTCTTGTTCTTGATCTTGCTTTAGCTCTAGAACAGAATTGATTAAACTGACTATTCGTTTCCCTTTACATCTTATGCCAGTTCTTGCAATGTCTTGCAAGGTGAAACGGGTTACCACACACATAACAAAGTCTTTTTCGGTCTTCCCTATAGAAATTGTTAGAATAATAATACATGGGTTGTGGTGAATAAGGTGATGGTTGAACGGGAACAAACAAGTTGTCATATCTATAACCTCTGTCATCAAAAACATTTGAATAAAAAGAATTGACATAATCTTGTGGATAATAAACATAGTAGTTATTATCAAATTGATTGTATAGTTGAGGTTGATAAGTTTGATTAGTTGATTGATAAAAATTGTTTCTATGAGGTGGGACACATTTACCAGATGTACTTGCCTTTTCCTTTTCAAAACAATTTTCATGTACTTTGGTTTACTTTACAATCACTTAACGAACAGCTAGGTATGTTTGTATTCACGTATACTTTTTCTTGCACGTTTCTATCAAAAACAATCTCATAAAAATAGTTTCACAGTCACTATCAGAAGTGGAAACATCATTTTCATTCTCAAGAGAAGTGCCAACATCAACACTCTCATCAATTACATGATTGTTCGAAATGTTTTTAGAATCAATATTAATACAGACCGGGTTAACAATAGATGAATCAAAAAGTAAATTTTTGTCTCCACAACCCTTGTTTGTTTCCACACACCCACTTTCTTCTATACAACTTGCTAAAGAAGATGAACTACCATTAGGATTAACTAACGAAGAAGCTGGATTAATAGTTTTAGGAGCAGCATGAACAGATGTCTTTGAAATTGGTACATGACCAAGACCATGGACCATTTCTTCCTCATGTAGGGAGTTAAAACTAAAATGAGGAAGGCTAGTATAGTTATCATTGAAAGGAGATGGAACTGCAGAACTATCATAGCCTACTCCTAATTTCACTTTTAACCCCATTTGAGCTCCAATCATATGATTCGGCTTCACAGAGGCTAACTCAAAGTTCTCAATAGTAATTTTTCTTTGGGCTAACTCAAGTTCTAACTCAACAATCTTAGAATTTAATTTTATTACATGTCTTTCATGAAATTCAGCTAATGTTTAAGTTGCATAAACTTTTTCACTAGGGTTAGCCATGTCATCACCATGAGTCTTAATCCTAATGGCATAGATCTGTTCAGTCTTCTTATATTCATCATTCTGACATTTAATGCTATGAATTTGTTCTAAGTTTTAGCGTTATGATTTCTATAGTGTAAAAATTTATCTACTCAAGCTTGTGAACAGAGTATATGTACCTCGGGAATGAGAGAGGCATGTGTTGGAATTCCATCAGTGGTGTTTGAAGAAGTGCTTTCTTGATCAGTGAAAGCCATCCCAGCAAAAGTCAGAGGATTCTTCAGCTCCTCAAATTGCTCATCTTCCCAATCAGGCAGGGTTGACATAGCATTTCTTGCAATCATTTCCTTTGAACTCGACTCGAAGTTCCCTTTGGATACATTTCCCTGACTGATTCTTAGGATTCTAGTCTTCGAGGAGTAGTTTGGGACATGCCTCTTGTCAGGCCTCTTAGCACCTCATTATCCGACATCTTCATGATTTTTATATCAACCTCGGCCATCGGTGGATTGGTGCATTCTTGGGCAAAGTAACCAGGCTCCCCACAGTTGTAGCAACGAAGTTTGTCTTTCTCAAACCCAAGGTTCTTCCCATCATCTTTGAAACTGTTCTTCCCATACTTCTTCATAAAGTTGGTAGCTCAATGAATGGCCATGGCCATCTGGTACTTGATGTCCATTTTCTTGAGATCATATATATTGATCTCGGGAAGATCTCTTTGTTCAAAGGAAGGAGGATGTAACTTTCCTTGCAATAGCTCCTCATGACTTGCGATAAAGGCATGAAACAAATCCACATTGAAGTTATCAACAGAGATGGTTTGAGAAGCAGAGTAGGCTGAAGCACTGGTTGGAGCCTTAATCCCATGAGCCTTCAAGGCTTGAGCAACAACATTGTCAACTGCATTCTGAAATGAACTGGAGCTTGATGAAGCTTGAGGTACGGCAGCAGTCTTGAAGGTTGAACTTGCATTGTGAGTAGCACTATTGGCTTGGCTTATGAAAGAAGTTCTTACACCAGATCCAGTAGACATACCGGCTTTGGAGAGAGAACTAATGTGGTTACCCATTCTCAATTTATCATCCATTTCAAAAAAATTGACTATGGAGATCAGGTCAGCTAGACTGGTAACATAGAGATTTGTAGTTCTCTTGATGGTTATAACACTACTACTCCAGGAGTAAGGAAGAGAGTTCAGAAGCTTGTCATTGATCTCAATTTGCTCGTATTCAATTCCAACACTATTGATTTTGGTAATCAATGTTTCGAATCTTGAGATGAGACTAGCTATAGTTTCTCCTTGAATGTAGTTAAACATGTTAAACTCTCCTTTCAACATTCCTTTCCGACTGTTTCTTTTTTTCCAATTTTCCCTCAAACTTATTCACCAATGCATCCCAAAGAGTTTTGGCATTGCTGTAGTCCCTCAAAGTCAGTGCAATTTCCCATGAAAGACATACACTCAGGACACCAAAAGCTTTGTTGTCTTCACTAATGTAACACCGCGTCTTTTACCCTATAAATTTAAGCCTAAATATACTAACTTATAAAGTATAGGGACAAATCTTGTAAAATCTGAAAATCTTCATCCATCGCGATACGCGATGGGGCGGGCATTAATCCCATCGCGTAGCGTGATAGCCTTGCACACAAACCCATAAATGGGCGGCATAGCAATACGCTACGGCCCAATCACAACGGTCATCACGTATCACGATGACCTTGATGAGTCACCGGACACGTGTCCAACAACGTGTCAACACGTGGCACAATATGACAGGCCACGTGTCATGAGCAGATAAGGCGGCGTCTTTTTGCGGCGTCGCGATACGCGACGGGTCACCAGGAACCCATCGCGTATCGCGATGGGATCCAAAAATGGCTATAAAAGGGGAGGACGGGTATGAGCTCCATTCATCCCAAACTCACCTTCATTTTCACACACATAGCCTAGGGAAGCGTGCCCAATAGCCGTGACGAGCCGACATGCCATTTTCTCGTGATTTGTGCAAGGAACGAAGTTATAATCAAGCTAGAAATCGTATAATCGAGTAGATCAAGATCCTGCCTTTTTCTTATTATCAACCCAAGTATCCAATCTAAGGTAGGAGTTATGTTTAAGTTATTTGAATTATAGCTTATAACGATCAATCAAGGCTATGGCCTTTAACCTTGAAAGGTTTTATAAACATTCATAAACAAGTTTTCATAAACATTACTTCATAACTAAGTAATGTCAATCAAAGATATATTTTGACGGGCATGTAGTAACTGTAAGGGTGATATCATTAGTAGTAAGTTCCTTGCCTAAGGAAAAGTAATTCGTACAAATCTCAATCAACTGAGGGACCCGTTTACTTACCTGTAGAAACTTACCAACATGTTATAACCTATAAGCCAAAGCATGCTACATCAAACATCACATTAAAACTAAGTGTTTTTTCATTCACAATCAAAGATAAACGATTTCAAGGTTAAGCTTACAATCAGAGCTTAATCATTCAAAACATTCATACGAACCTATTTATGTATAGGTTAAATATCATTCACAATCAATCAAACAGTCAAGGTTTCCAACACCGACAGTACAGGTGAATACGTTCAAACCTTTTATAACGTGAATACGTTAACCTTTTTAATCAATTAAAACATATTTATACTCGATAAGATGAACGGGGTGTTTGTCTTAACGAGTCAGTCAATATTTACATGAGATTATGTGATCCCTAAAACGTTATAATACAAGATAGAAAATAAAAGCAACTCAGACCGAATACACATGTGTCTGGATCCAAACATAACGTTCAGCCTAATCATTCAAAGGCTACGTGGCCGCGGGCTAATGGTCATAACTAGCTTCCCATTATGGGCTACGTGGCTCGGGAATAATTGTGTGTGTAGTGCAGTGGTACATAGACCAGAAGTAGAAATGCTTCTATTGAGCTTGTAGAGAAAACTATATTTGTATTGTAATATCATTCAAATGTTTTATAGAGTCATACGTGTTCACCAGCATATAGCTGACGTATTTTTCCAACCGATTGCAGGTAATTAAGCATAAGTAGCATTAACAAGGATTGGAGTCTTAATGAAGATAGAAGCGCGTACAAGATGGATCCGTTTTTGATAACTAAAAATCCTTGTAATATGAAATGTATCTTTTGTAAACTAATACTCGGGTATTTAATTCCCGAGTAAATTTTCAATGTAAATTAATATTATATTCAAACCTAAAAGTCTTCCGCTAAAATTAACCCATAAACTCTGATATATTTACAAACAGGTACCAACTTGTGGTCACACGCCTAGGCCCTAAGTCGGGGTGTGACAGGTTGGTATCAGAGCCATTGGTTTCAGCGAAATAGGTATTTAAACATTAGTACCTAAGATTTAACCTTAAAGTTATTATTATTATTATTATTTATAGGGATAAGATAGGATTGGTAAACTTCCTATCCCTAATTTAACTAAAGTGCAGATGTCTTACACTAATAATCTTGGTTATAGAAGCCGAGTAGCAATCCGATCAAAACCAACAATCAACTACGAACCATCCGATATGGAGAGTAGTAATAATTATTATACTAGCTTTTTCAATCACAATAAACCGATCATTCCGATGTTACCATATAGGAGCCAACCCGTGTATCTCCCAGGAAGTCAGCAATGTCCAATCGAAATCTCCGATAACACTGCCGACAACAATCCACAGTACTATCCATCCGACATTCCCACGTATCATCCTTCCGAGGAACAGGAAGTACAGAGTAAGATCAAACAGGAGACTGAATCAGAATCGTCAAGCTGGATGAATTGTCATTCTGATTAAAGGAGATGGCAATTTGGATCACCACCATTAGGTTATCAATACCAAATTCCACCTACCACTGCAGAACTAAGTCATAAACCAAAGATGAGGGTCATATTACCATACAAAAAGATATTAGTTCAATCACCAATCAAGAATCCTTATGAATCGAAGGAAGAACCTGAGGAAGAGGAGGATCCAGAGGAAGAAAATGAAGAGAACGAGAATCTTTGTTTTCCTCCTTATAATGGACCAAGACCATCAATATCACAACAAGCTAATGAAATCCGCGAGGAAGCAAATCTCATCGAGGAATTTTACACTACCAATATCCCTGATGAAGAAATGCATACATATGTTGCCAACCCGCATCTCTATCCACGGGAGAACGCTTATCTCTTCCCAGCTGCATCTGCACCAACGGGATATCCTAACCCGCCAAATTCAGTGATGGATGAGTTAAGGAATGAAAAAGTGGATAAAAAGAGAATGGGAAAGAAAATAGTTAAGAAATGTGACAAGATGAAGAATCTTGTTAAAAAGTGGATTAAGGATTAGAAATCATTGTTAAGTACTGTATATACTGCTATGTTTCTTTGTAAAATAAATAATGTAATATAAAGAAAGTTTGTATTTTCTCTGAATCTTGTTTTATTCATGTTACAGCATGTCTAAAGTTAATCAAGAAATAAATAATGAAAAGAACGTTGAAGAAAACATAATCAACGATAAAGGAAAGACTGTAGCAGCAAATATTCAAGCAATACCAAAAGACTACGTGCTCGGTATTCGCGATTTAATCAAAGAAACTGGAACTCCACTTTATGACTTAATGAAAAATGATCAAAGTCGAACCGCCATTCTAATAAAAGGGTAAGTCAAAGTAAAAGCGAATCTGATACTTCAAAAAGAGAATCAAAGAAAGAATCTAAAAAGGAGTCGGAAAAGAAAGAAAGTAAAAAAGAAATAAAGTAAGAAAAAGAAAGAAGTAAGTGATGAAAGTTCGACTGCTGAAAACGACCTCCGTGATAAAACCAAAAAGTTAAAAATACATGAGGGTTGTGATTCCAAGGTGTTCAAAGTGTATAACCCAAAAGAGTTCCATGGGGATAAGGGAGCGATACACACCCTCCGATGGTTGGAGGAGATGGAATCGATTGTGCTGATTAGCAAGTGTACGGAAAGTGAGAAGGTGCAATATACCTCCCAGATGTTCAAGGGGGAGGCATTAGAGTGGTGGAATACCCTGATCGGAATCAAGGGTAGAGAAAATTTATACAATCTGGACTGGGCAACGTTTAAAGCCATGGTATTAAAGAAGTTTTGCCCAATCAATGAAATAGATCAAATACAAACCAAGTTGTGGAACCACAAGGTCGTGGGAACCAATCTCAAGGAATACAACACCAAATTTCTTGAGTTACTGCAGTATTGTACCTCATTTGGTCACTCCTGAAATCAATAAAGTGACGCACTATATCTACAGATTGCCAATAGAAATCCGTGACTTAGTCCGTTCACATATGTTGTCTTCGACGGAATCTGCTATGGAGTTGGCCGGGTATTTGATGGATGGGATGATAAGGAATTGGGATGAGAAAAAGAAGGATGACGGCAAGACGCCAGATTGAGGAAAAGTGAGGAAAACCGAGAAGAAGAGGGAAGGGGCATTTGTATATAATCGCCCTGTGCGTAAGTCATGTGGTAGGATGATGACAACACAGTCACAATCAAAGATAAACGATTTCAAGGTTAAGCTTACAATCATAGCTTAATCATTCAAAACATTCATACGAACCTATTTATGTATAGGTTAAATATCATTCACAATCAATCAATCAGTCAAGGTTTCCAACACCGACGGTACAGGTGAATACGTTCAAACCTTTTATAACGTGAATATGTTAACCTTTTTAATCAATCAAAACATATTTATACTCGATAAGATGAACGGGGTGTTTATCTTAATGAGTCAGTCAATATTTACATGAGATTATGTGATCTCTAAAACGTTATAATACAAGATATAAAATAAAAGCAACTCAGACCGAATACACATGTGTCTGGATCCAAACATAATCGTTCAGCCTAATCGTTCAAAGGCTACGTGGCCGCGGGCTAATGGTCATAACTAGCTTCCCATTAAGGGCTACGTGGCTCGGGAATAATTGTGTGTGTAGGGCAATGGTACATGGACAAGAAGTAGAAATGCTTCTGCTGAGCTTGTAGAGAAAACTATATTTGTATTGTAATGTCATTCAAATGTTTTATAGAGTCATACGTGTTAACCAGCATATAGCTGACGTATTTTTCCAACCCATTGCAGGTAATTAAGTATAAGTAGTATTAAAGTCTTAATGAAGATAGAAGCGCATACAAGATGGCTCCGTTTTTTATAACTAAAAATCCTTGTAATATGAAACGTATCTTTTGTAAACTAATATTCGAGTATTAAATTCCCGAGTAAATTTTCAATGTAAATTAATATTATATTCAAACCTAAAAGTCTTCCGCTAAAATTAACCCATAAACTCTGATATATTTACAAAACAGGTACCAACTTGTGGTCACACGCCTTGGCCCTAAGTCGGGGTGTGACAACTTCATTGGAATAAGTTTAATTCTATTCGAATCTCATATGACAACAAAACAGGTACCAACTTGCTTATTCCAATGAAGTGTACTTAACTTAGATTTGGCTTCTTATTCGAATAGACAGTTTATTCGATTAGAATTCGATTAGAATAGACTTTCCTTGTGTTCAAATTCACCATAAACGAGTTCAAATGGAATAAGATTCGAACGGAATGGAATTAGGATTCGAATGAACTTGGTTTATTCTAATAACTTTTATTTTTGGCAAGTCTTAAAGTTTCTTTCCTGTCACCTTTTCCAAATACTCCAAACTTGTGTATGTCACAACTTTTCATCAAACCTTTGGAGATTTACACAAAATCCAACACATTCACCATTTCAAACACCAAATCTTGAAGATCTAAACCCACTTTTAACACACTTTTCACATACTTTTAACACATACTTTGAAGATCTTGAACTTGAACACTTTATTTCTTGAGCTTTTGGAGAACGTTTCTTGGACTAGTGAACCCGAACCCACTAAATTTTCTTGAAAATCCGTCTTTTGACACACACAAGACCAAAATCCAAGTTTGTGACCCAAGATCTACAACTATTAGAGCCCGAAAGCTCTTATACCAATTGTAGGTCCTAAAACGACCACGAACGGTTTTGCTCTTAACACTATTTTTGAGACGGGTGTGGTAAATCAAACGACCGAACATTAATAAAGATAATATATAAATGAACGATCTCGTTGTCGGTTAAAAGATTGATAACATTAAAACAAAGAACCGACCCAAGGTGAGCTCCCCTTGGGTGGTGATTTACAACATACAAGACACATACAAATGACAAATAAAGTCATATATATAGCCAAATAACATTCTAGAAGCTTTCCCGTTGAAGTTAAATGCGTGAAAAAGCTCTCGTCTCGTGTCCGGTTTCCTCGCCACTTCAATTATTAACTTGTCCATTAATATATAACGGGTTTCGTAATTTGATATCGCAAGTCACTAAAATGGGCCTTACAGTCACCCCCTTGACTTATGATATCAAAAACCTTCGTTGAACCATGTCTCACATCTTCACGAATCAACTCGATAAAGCTAAAGCCTCTTCAATCACCCCTTAAAGGTATGGTCCACCGGGGACAATGATAAAATGAACAAAGCTTGTTATTTCCTCTTTAAGTTCAAATTTGTATCCAATTTGTTCAATGTTTCTCAAATTCTCAAACGCCACGAAAATCACATAGAAATATAATGCTTTGAATTTGGTCCAACAATGACGAAAACCCAAACGTATTTGACTTTCTTCAGTTTGGTCAACCCCGAACAATAATTACTCCGCTCAAAAATATCTTGCAAGCACTTGATTCGGTTCGTTATCTTTTGCTAGCATTGACCCATATGTTAAAAAGAATTATCTTTGTTTGGATCAAGCCCAAAATAAAACAAGTTTGCCGGCCCAACAAAAGCCCACCAATATCCAAACAAATGTGACCTAGTTGCCATATTCTTATGACATCGTGCACCTGGCAGCCTCCATAGTTCATCGGCGCCGAAAAAGTATTCACCCCGAAAGGAGCTTCGGTGACATCACCTGGTACACATCCAAGAAGGTTAAACCAACAAACAACACACACACTTTTGTTCTCTCCCTCGAATTTGGGGTGGAGCAGACCCATTCAACCACCACCTAACACATTATTCCATTTTCTTAAATCCACATTATCACCAAGAAATTAACTGCTCTTAACCACCGTCACCATCGTCATTAGTGGTGGCCGTTGTCACTGCCGTTAACAGCCACCATTTTTACCGGTTGCCACCATCTTAACCATTGTCGGAAAGCCGAGCTCCGTTGATCAACTAGGGTTCTGGCATCGCACTTGCCTGAAAGTCGTTCTCCGGCTTCAATACTGCTGTTAACGGCCCCCTCTCGCCGAAAAAACAAATCCGGGTCATACACATCCATCACCACTTCAAACAGCCCTGCTACAGCCACCTCAGTCGCCAGAAAACCGCATCCCAGCCACCACCGCACCCTCTATCATCAACACCATCAACCACCGCCGACGCTACTATCTCCGACTTTCTTCTTTCTTTTTTTCTTAATTGTGTTTGCCGTTCACCGCCGCCGGAAAAGTGTATCGCTGGATTTTCTGTTCCATTTTGATGGCCGGAATCACCAGAAAACTAAATCCGGTGACATCACACCATGTCACCGGAGATCTTTCTGAACCACCACCATTGAAACCATCATAATACTCAACCGCAAATCCAAACCGGAAAGCAAACATCAACTCTTAAACTTGGCCGTGAAACTCCCAGATCCACAAAGACAAACTTCAACCACCTTTATTTTCTCAGATCTTCAAACTTTATTTCCAAACTTCTAACTTTATTTTCAAAACTTCAACGGGTTTTAACGTCTCGGTTCGAGTATGTAACATCCTAAAATTTTAATGTTAAATAAAGAAAGTTATGTTTAGTGATTTCGCGTTATTATTTATTGGATATCGAGTAAGGAGCGGATCATGGACTCGGATTAATTGAGATGGGTTAAATGAGAATGGGCCTTAGGTCCATGGGATTTAAGGGATATAAATATCCCCTAAACCCAAAAATATCTTTCATTCCATCACACTCCAAAAAGAAAAACACACACACACACACCTCACACAACTTCGCCGGTGGCCGAAGAGAGGGGCGGCAGATCCGAGAGAGAGAGAGAGAGAGATTAGTTGTGGCTAACAAGTAAGCGAGATCCAAACAAGCTCAAAAAGGTATGATTCTTGATCTTTGAAGTTTAAAGATCCAAGTTTTATAGTGTAGATACGACCGAAAATGGTTGGGAAACGTAGTGGGTGATGTCGAGCCATAGCAAGGGTGTTAAAATCGCTCGAAATGCTGGTCAGAAACTTAAACAGCGGCTGATCTGGGCAACTTCGCCTGCATCTGGGCAACTTCGCCTTCAAAGCGATAACTTCGCCTTCAAAGCGATAACTTCGCCTGAGGCCAAGTTCGCCTAATTGATAACTTCGCTTACGGCTAAGTTCGCCTGATGACAACTTCGCCTAGAGCTAAGTTCGCCTGAGGCTTAACTTCGCCTAAAGCTAAGTTCGCCTAAGGTTTAACTTCGCCTAAATCTAAGTTCGCCTAAGGTTTAACTTCGCCTAAAGCTAAGTTCGCCTAAGGTTTAACTTCGCCTAAAGCTAAGTTCGCCTAAGGTTTAACTTCGCCTAAAGCCAAGTTCGATTAGGAAATAAATTAAAAACCTAATGAAAACTGTGTTAAGACAGTTAATGGAAATAAAATTTTTCCAAGCTGACCTGGCAGCTCGACCCTAGTCAGGGGCTCTGCCCCTTGACCCTGCTAGGGGCTGCCGCCCCTAGACCCCGCTGCCAGGGGCGCTGCCCCCGGACCCCCGTTCGTTGTGGGTCATATAAAGATAGAAATACATTATGAGAAGTGATAGTTAATTGATACGTATACTTGTTATACAGTCAGCCGTGCACAACTGAAGAAAAGGATTACGATCAACGGTGAAAGTAACCGTGTCAGGTGAGTTTCTAGCCCCATTTATGTGTTATGTTTTCGGGGCTGTGTGCATACTCAATATGTTTGTAAATACGCTTATCCTAAGAGATAAGTGTATGCCTTATGTGAATAATATGATATGTATGAATGATGGCTTGATGGTACGTGAACGATCTTCGGATATTGCACGTACCGTCAGGTTGTAACGCTATGTATAAGGTAAGTATGATATGTATGCTTATGTGTATGAACGTGATAAAGTTAATAAAAGAAGGAAATGACGGTTGCATGGTTGTATGGTTACGAAAAGGGTACCGAGCCCTAATAATACTAGAGGTATGATGTATGGTTGTATGGTAACGAAGAGGGAATCGAACCCTACTAATATTCGAGAACTAGGGAACCGAACCCTACTAATATTCGAGGAAAGAGGGAAACCAAGCCCTAATAATACTCGTGGAAAGAGGGAAACCGAGCCCTAATAATACTCGTGGAAAGAGGGTACCGAGCCCTAATAATACTCGAGGAAGGAGGGTACCGAGCCCTAATAATACTCGAGGAAGGAGGGTACCGAGCCCTAATAATACTCGAGGGAGGAGGGTACCGAGCCCTAATAATACTCGAGGAATGTAGGGCGTAATGCTCTTTATGACGTAAGATATGAAGGTAAGTTAATACAAAAGAAAGAATGAAAGAATGAAAGTATGAAAGTATGAATGAAAGAATATAAGTTTATGTGTATTGTATAGTGTATGATTAACTAGAACTCACTCAGCGTAGCTGACTTTTATTATGCACGCAGGTGAGTAGGATGAGGCAGCTCGCTTGAGGAGACACGTGGCATTGAACAAGAGCCTGGCATCTGAAGACTTATGATGTTTTAATTTTAATGCGTTAATGTTGAAAGACAAAGGATGTTTTGAGACAAGTTATGAATTATGTAATGTTTTATGAAAGTTTTATATTCCGCGTAAATGTTTTAATTAACTCTGATGTTTAGAACTGTGTTTATGAGTAAATCCAACACGAAGGTAGGGCTACCGGTAACGGGGCCTTACAGAGTAATAACGGAAATAGAACCCCAAATATCAAGAGCAAATTTGAATCATGAGATTCGACCTACTCTGATACCAATTGTAGATCCCGTGACCGGATCAAACAACAAACAAACTAATTACTAGTTGTCTTGGATCAACCTCTCAACTAGTTGGCGGAAACAACTAGCTAGGACTGAGATCTCGGATCTTGTGGTGTTGTTGTTATGGCCGAAGGTAGAGGGAAGAGAGGGAGAGAGAGTTTGTAGGTTTAAGATGTATTATTTGCAAAAGGGTTGCTTTGTGTATGAGATACACACACATTATATAGTGTGTGTATTCTCATACACTCTTTCATTAATAATAGTCCTATGGGCTCCAAGTATATAGGCTCAAGGCCCAAACGTACAAAAGTAATTAAACATACAACATAAACGACACCATACTACAAATACGAAAGACTAATACTAGAATGGGTGATGTATATAAAATTATACATCTTTTAAGCATCAAATAATCTCTAGAAACTGCAACTTCTATCAAATAATATAGCACGGAAGGCTACTTATCTTAATAAAATGTAATTTCATGTAAACCCAAGCCTCAAACGAAGAAACAAGCGAAAAGACGAAGAAAAACGGAAGAAAACACAATAAAAACAAGAAACACGCCCCATGCCTCATGCCTCAAGAAACACGCCCCCATGCATCTAGAAACAAGAAAGGACACAAATCTACAAGAATTTAAGCACATGTCAATAAAAGCACGGGGTCGTGCCCCTTTGGCCACGAGGCCGTGGTCACCTCCAGATAAAGAAAAAAGAATTGAAGCACATGTCAATAAAAGCACGAGGGCGTGCCTCCAAAAGCACACCCCCATGGTGAGACATCATGTACGATCTGACAACATGCAACTGGGACACGTGGACATGGGGTAGTGCTTAATAAAGCATGGGGCCGTGCTTCTACCTCCAGACAGCCTATAAATAGAGGCTCTTATGGCATTTGAGAAGTGTGCTTGAAGAAGAATTCTAAACGGTTTTCACTTATAAAAACACCCACTAACACTCATATTGAAGATCTTGTAAAGAGTTTGAAGGCTTAGAGGTTATCATCATCATCCATCATCATCAACACCATCATAATCCATCATCATGAGAGGAGAATCATCCACATTTGGTTAGATTGTTGTAAGTTTAATCATGTGTTTGTTATCATCTCTTCTTATGTTCATAACAATGCTCATTATGAGCTAAACTCCTATTATCATCTATAATCTATGAAGAAGCTTTGTTCTACTTGATGATTATGTGAAACATGTGTTTTATCACTTAAATTCAATATATCAAGGTTGATGATTTATAATCACTCATGGTAATTCATGTTCTTGGAAACTAGAAATGGTAAAAAGAATACTTTGATACTTTATTCAAGATAAAACATGGATCCTTATGTTGCACTTAGAAATGATGAGATATAAGCTATGAGCTATTTCTGTAGTTTTGATAACTCTAAAATAACATTGTTAACACGATTGCTTAAGTTATCGTGCTAGTTAAAGAAATCATATGTCAATAGAATGTGTAATTATAGTCTAATTAAATCAACTAAGGGAAGGTTGTGTGAGTTAACTACAATCACTCGAAGTTGTTAGGATTGGTATTTGAGAAATCGAAGTCAATCCTAATCTTTCTACTATACCAAACTGCTTGTCTACTTAAATTGACATTCTCGGGGTAGTATGCTATTAAGCATAGGATGGACTTGAAAATATGCATACTATTTACCATTATGTCATAAAATATGTTCACTCAAAAATGAGGAACATAGTCTATTATATATCATTAGGACAAGTTTATCACATGTTTATTTAATAATCATCAAGGAAAAATGGAGTGGATTTTGATGTTAGATGGTAAACTTTCATATAATTGAATTACTCAATTACAATTTCTCTTCTTGTCACCTATATATATATATATATGTAACAACTCGGGTTTTCATTTATATTATTTATTCCAATACCCGAACCGTTTTACATTTGGGAAATTCTATCACAAAAATTATCACGTTTTTGTCGAGTAAACTAATTATTATAATACTATTATTTATTACTTATTTAATATATATGTATAACTTTCAAATTTTAACAAATATAACCCTAAACTAAGTTTTACCTCAATATGCTTCCACCTTCAAAGTTCAAGGACCATAATTCAATTTCTGTTATTATTATTATATTATAAACAACCAAACCCGTTTATGTCCAAACCTTAACCCGTAATCGTTTAGTTACTTGTCGCTCAATTTTTGCAATAATCATGGAAATCAAATCAAAAGGATTGTTAAACTTGCCTAATTCAACCTACCGACACTCGTTACTATGTTAATTGGTCAAAAACGTATTCACATTACCTAATTTACTTCGCCGTCTCAACCCGTGATATGCGATATTGTCTTAACACCATTAACGGTGAATTCCAATCAAATTAAACTTGTATGTACCTCCTCCTTCATATCTCGATTCAAACCCCCTTAATCAATTGTGTTATATTAGCCTGTTATATCATGTTCTGATCTCCCTTGCCGTCGGGTTTATTAAGGCCGTTCATCATCAATTGGATCTCTAAACAGGTAATTAAGTAATACAGCATGTTCGTTTTTAATCTTTAATCAGTAACCCTAACACCAATTTAACCAAAACGTAACATATGGATCGATTCCATAATCTAGGGTTTATAGCAATTGGGGATAATCTGGTTTCTGTATTATACATAAATGGTTCTATGCAATGAACCTGTTAGACACCTGCCTTGATGGCAAATGCGTATTTGGTTCAACCATCTGAACCGGCTGGAGGCGCGGGTTCGAACCCTCCAGCCCGGTTTTTGAGTTTTATTTATTTATTTGTTTTAATCAATAGTAACTAATAGTAATAATAAACAAATATTATTTTATTATAACCAACACTTATTGTTGAGACATACGAGAGTTTCTTGTCATTAAAACATTTATAAACTCATATATATATATATATATATATATATATATATATATATATATATATATATATATATATATATATTTGTGTGTGTATGTATTATAAGTATTTTTTTTAACAATAATAAATCATCGTTATTTGAACCCGACTCCCTTATTAGGGTTTTCTTGTCGTTGAACATTTTTATAAATTTGGTTGTAGTAATTTTATATATAAAAATATATGTACTATTCTATGAAATTGGTAACAAGTGTATTTTTAAACATATTTATAAAATTAGATTTTTGTTAAATAGTCCAAGATATATATATATTGTATGACAAATATATACTTTTTACGGGTGTCTTAAATTAATTAATATATTACAAGTTATATATGTACGTAATTATGATTGTATTATAATTAATTAAATATTATTTAAATAACCATATAATTATTCTAACTCGTATTTATTTATATTCAAGCTAATATAGTAATGTATCGCAATATCAGTCATATTAGAAATTCATCGATCAATTAATAAACATTCTAATCCCAAACATAATTCAATTCCCATTGAAATCTTAATTTATTAAATCATGTTATATCTTTATAATTAAGCTTATTAATATTATATTAACTAGGAATTCTTGACGGTTTAGCTCGAAGGATTTATCTTCTCAATTCATCATTCTCATTTGTATTTCGTTCATCTGATCAGGTGAGTAATCACTCCCCTTTTTACTTATTTTTAACCTTTTTGGGGACATGTGCGTATTGTATCATATTTATCTATTATCTAGTGTTCAAAACCGCAACTGTTTAATCCTTGTGTGTATATCAGTTTATGCCTAACTTGCTATTTGCTTACTTGCTTTATTTGAACCGCATTCGGAGAGGTCCAACATATTCTCAGTCTAGTATGATCATACGACCGTTGTAGTGGCCGGCGTTCGAGCATTGACAATGGTTTCACCGACAACTCATTTTTGGTAACCAATGCCCATTCGCATGGCACTGGTTTAGCCTTTTCTTTATGTTTGATTGTTTGTGTATGTGTTATGGTTTAACTATTTATCTCACAAGAACAGTTTGCATCTTTCTTTATATATTATATATACTATTACTGTTGTGTTTGAAACTGGTATATTACTCACTCAACATGTGTTGTTGACAAAAATATATTTTATACGCATTTGCAGGTTATTAGCTTGGTTGTTTAGCAAGATGGAGATCACGTAGAGATGCCTTTTAGGATACAAATAATTAATCATTGTTGTAGTTTTTTTTATATTTGATGTACTTAACTGTAATTGTTTCATTTAAATAAATTAACTAGATATTGTCATTTATTAATCTTGCTTGATAGTAACCTTTGAAAAGCTGTGAGCAATCGGTTCGCCCCGGCATTTCCGCCGTATGTTGGGGTGTGACAGATTGGTATCAGAGCCGAAGGTTTAAGATAGGTCGTTAGTGGTGCCTTAGTAACATGCTTAGGAACCCCATACGTACTTATTTGTTTACCTGATGTGTTCTATTTGATTGTTTTACAGCTTACGTAATTACTTGCTAGATTAAATACTTATTTAACTGCTTAGCTAATTGTTTATTTTATGGTCTTGCACACACACACAACTCCGAAGCTATGCTTCACTCTCAAAATATTTTATTACTCCGAGACTATGTCTCTTTCTAAAAATAATTTTTTAACTTCGAGGCTATGCCTCAATCTTAAAAATATTTATATTAAATTTTATTAGATTGCCTTTTATTGTCGGAAATTTCCTTGCGAATTTCCTAGCTTTGTTTTTTGCTCTTTTCATTTAAAGTTAGGGAGTGTGATAAGATTCCTAGCCATAGTGGAAAATGTCATGCGACCGACACTTTAAGCGTTTAACGTACTCGGCTAAACGGTTACACCATTTATTGTGTTTTATTGTTTTTTAAAATGTCTAGTCGGGTGTAAAATCCATGGGACGCCATGGACACGCCAACTGTACATTTGCACCATTTTTTATATTTGCGATATTTTGTTGGAACCTTATCATCCGTAGTGATACACGAGATGTTTCAACTACTTGTGCTTGCGTTCGTTTATTCGTTATTTAGTTGGGTCGGTCAAATCGCCATGTAACGCTCATGGGCCGACAAACTTAAATGATTTGTTAATTCGTTAATTAAGTTGGGTCATTCAAAAATGCCATGTAATGCTCATGGGAGGCCGACTAACACATTTGTTTTGGTTTTGGTATGCTAATAAGTTGGTGAAACAAAATGCCATGGAAAGCTCATGGGAAACCCAACACCTCGAAGAACATCCGTTAATTGATTTATTTGTTTGATTTTATACGAACCAATTTATGATTTGATTTAACTATTCAATTATTCCATTATTCTATTATTCTATTATTAAACTATTCAATTCCTTATTTACTAAATCATTTTTTGAATCAAGATCTATTGATTCGATCTACTCATACACCCAAAACATTTTTATTCTCCTGATCGGATACAAATTCTTCATTCATCAAGACTCGGTTATCAATCAAAACAATTTACACTCATTGAAATCGGTTTTCACCTATTCATCTTATCGCATTATTATAATATCAATACCTCAATTAAATTAAATCATATAGCACAATTTAATACTCATGAAATCATATACATAAACTATTATACATATTTAGGTATTCAATCTCAAATTGTTATTTGTTAAAAACATGTTAAACTTTGATAAAACTTTTCTCTCATCAAATAAACTCATCGATTATCGATTTAGATTCTAACTTATTCTTAAGCTATTAATAAACTCCAACATAACATATCTAAGTTTCATTTTACACAATAACTCATATGAAATCTACACAACTATCTAATCATCTCATTAAATCACATATTTATTAATCATAGAATGTTTTCTCAGCATTAAACTACATCAATCATTTATTTTTTTCTAACCGCCTCATGGCCACACGTTTAGTCAAGGAGACAGCTCGTGCGATCTCTAAAATATACACTCAATTTTCAAAACATAAATACAATCAACTAAATCTTGTTCATTAAACTAACTGTTGGTAATTTTGACTCATTTACCCCTACTCATTCTCATAGCAACAACAATAACAAGCGCGCGCAAGTCTAAACATCAACTATATGCTATTAACCCAATTAACAATCAATCTAAGCAAAATCTTAGCGTCTCAAACAAGGAAGTTTACGTCCCAATTCACTTGTTACGCTTCACTTGCCACTATCACTCTTCAATTCAATCCTCATATTGTTTTGTACCCAATGTAATCATTTGATTATCTTGTTAATACTTTCCACAACTATGGAAATCCTAATCACCTACGCCATGTGTGTTCCCGATTTAATCATATTCAACAAGCTCAAAATTTTCAAACCTATGCTATTAAAACCTACTTTGCAACATAATCAAAATATTTCAGTTTAATCAACTTTAATTATTCAAATTTTTTTTATAGCACTAATTAATCAAGTTATTCATAACTAAGTTTATTAAAGAAGGTGTTCCGTCTAAACAGAATATACCTTTCTCAATCATAAATTATGACAAATCTTTATTCGATTTTTGGATTTAAACAATTTTAATAATTTACTAATATTAAGCAATTATGCACATACAATAAAATCTATCTTACCATACTTCTAGTTTTGCCTCTTGCCCTCATTTATCTCAACTCGTTTCACTCTCAACCCTAAGGAATCTTTTTCTTTTCAAACTCCCAAGATTTATAACTTTTATCAAAAGTCGGTTTAGAAAATTTAATATTTTATTAAATCAACTCTAGGATTCAATTCGTTTTTAGCAACATTTTACACAATGACTATCTCCTGTTTATAATTAAAATATATTAAAATTCTTACTTTCACTAAAAAAAAACATGTTATCCAAATGTTTTGTAACCCGCACGATGAGACGAGTTATGTGGACTATCCGACGATCTAAATAATTATGGAGGCCTACATAATTATCGAAGTCCTCGCATGAAAATCATAATTCGTGCAATTGTGTGTAATAATATAGAATCAAAAGTAGTTGGGATAGCGGTACAAATGTAGAGATGATAAGGAAATGGTGGATACGCCGCTGGTACATCCTATATATAAGTGTCCTTATCGGATATTCATTTGGAGCGTTATTTTACCTATTCAAATTTCTGTGTTGTGATAAATTTTTAAAGTTATATTTAAGATTTTCTTTTCCTCAAAATTTAATGGTTTTGTTATGGTTTTCTTTAATCTCGGGACGAAATTCACTAAAGTATGGGAGACTGTAACAACTCGGGTTTTCGTTTATATTATTTATTCCAATACCCGACCCGTTTTACATTTGGGAAATTCTATCACAAAAATTATCACGTTTGTCGAGTAAACTAATTATTATAATATTATTATTTATTACTTATTTAATATATATGTATAACTTTCAAATTTTGACAAATATAACCCTGAACTAAGTTTTACCTCAATATGCTTCCACCTTCAAAGTGCAAGGACCATAATTCAATTTCTGTTATTATTATTATATTATAAACAACCCAAACCCGTTTATGTCCAAACCTTAACCCATAATCGTTTAGTTACTTGTAGCTCATTTTTCGCAATAATCATGGAAATCAAATCAAAAGGATTGTTAAACTTGCTTAATTCAACCTACCGACACTCGTTAATATGTTAATTGGTCAAAAACGTATTCACATTACCTAATTTACTTCGCCGTCTCAACCCGTCATATGCGATATTGTCTTAATACCATTAACGGTGGATTCCAGTCAAATTAAACTTGTATGTACCTCCTCCTTCATATCTCGATTCTAACCCCCTTAATCAATTGTGTTATATAGCCTGTTATATCATGTTCTGATCTCATCCTTGCCGTCGGGTTTATTAAGGCCGTTCATCATCAATTGGATCTCTAAACATGTTATTAAGTAATACAGCATGTTCGTTTTTAATCGTTAATCAGTAACCCTAACACCAATTTAACCAAAATGTAACATATTGATCGATTCTAAAATCTAGGGTTTATAGCAATTGGGGATAATCTGGTTTCTGTGTTATACATAAACGGTTCTATGCAATGAACGTGTTAGACACATGCCTTAATGGCAAGTGCGTGTTTGGTTCAACCATCTGAACCGGCTGGAGGCGCGGGTTCGAACCTTCCAGCCCGGTTTTTGAGTTTTATTTATTTGTTTGTTTTAATCAATAGTAACTAATAGTAATAATAAACAAATATTATTTTATTAGAAGCGACACTTATTGTTGAGACATACCATAGTTTCTTGTCATTAAAACATTTATAAGCTCATATATATATAGATATATATATTTGTGTGTGTGTATGTATTATAAGTATATTGTTTTTTTTAACAATAATAAATTATCGTTATTTGAACCCGACACCCTTATTGGGGTTTTCTTGTCGTTGAATATATT
This sequence comes from Bidens hawaiensis, assembly GCF_021521415.1. Lineage (NCBI taxonomy): Eukaryota > Viridiplantae > Streptophyta > Magnoliopsida > Asterales > Asteraceae > Bidens > Bidens hawaiensis. The sequence goes on from NW_027500914.1 coordinate 67,970, forward strand.
TATAAATTTGGTTGTAGTAATTTTATATATAAAAATATATGTACTATTCTATGAAATTGGTAACAAGTGTATTTTTAAACATATTTATAAAAATTAGATTTTTGTTAAATAGTCCAAGATATATATATTGTATGACAAATATATACTTTTACGGGTGTCTTAAATTAATTAATATATTACAAGTTATACATGTACGTAATTATAATTGTATTATAATTAATTAAATATTATTTAAATAACCATATAATTATTCTAACTCGTATTTATTTATATTCAAGCTAATATAGTAATGTATCGCAATATCAGTCATATTAGAAATTCATCGATCAATTAATAAACATTCTAATCCCAAACATAATTCAATTCCCATTGAAATCTTAATTTATTAAATCATGTTATATCTTTATAATTAAGCTTATTAATATTATATTAACTAGGAATTCTTGACGGTTTAGCTCGAAGGATTTATCTTTCTCAATTCATCATTCTCATTTGTATTTCATTCATCTGATCAGGTGAGTAATCACTCCCCTTTTTACTTATTTTTAACCTTTTTGGGGACATATGCGTATCGTATCATATTTATCTATTATCTAGTGTTCAAAATCGCAACTGTTTAATCCTTGTGTGTATATCAGTTTATGCCTAACTTGCTATTTCCTTACTTGCTTTATTTGAACCGCATTCGGAGAGGTCCAACATATTCTCAGTCTAGTATAATCATACGACCGTCGTAGTGGCCGGCGTCCGAGCATTGACAATGGTTTCACCGACAACTCATTTTTGGTAACCAATGCCCATTCGCATGGCACTGGTTTAGCCTTTTCTTTATGTTTGATTGTTTGTGTATGTGCTATGGTTTAACTGTTTATCTTACAGGAACAGTTTGCATCTTTCTTTATATATTATATATACTATTACTGTTATGTCTGAAACTGGTGTATTACTCACTCAACATGTATTGTTAACAAAAATATATCTTATACACATTTGCAGGTTATCAGCTTGGTTGTTTAGCAAGATGGAGATCACGTAGAGATGCCTTTTAGGATACAAATAATTAATCATTGTTGTAGTTTCTTTATATTTGATGTACTTAACTGTAATTGTTTCATTTAAATAAATTAAATAGATATTGTCATTTATTAATCTTGCTTGATAGTAACCTTTGAAAAGCTGTGAGCAATCGGTTCGTCCCGGCGTTTCCGCCGTAGGCTGGGGTGTGACAATATATATATATATATATATATATATATATATATATATATATATTATAAAAGTTTAAAAATTAACCTCAAAATGATTAAAACCTTTCGATTAAAGTAAGACGAAGATTTATTATTGGAAACATTTGTGTCCACGGATCGATACTTGGTTCTTACCAATACTATTCTACATATACGATAGGTACACTTGCCTATTTTGTGTGTTTAGTCTTAGTAGAAATCACTTTTATAAATTTAAAACATGATCTTGTGCAAAAGCTGAATATCCAATCTCTTATAATTTTACTACCACGCACGACAAGCATCGATGGGCCTTACATATTCTAATCGAATACCCTTTTGATTTGAATAAGTCCATTCGATTCGAATACAATCTTGCTTGATTGAATTTTTTGATTCGAATATCAAACCATTCGAACAGTTTATACTTAACAGTTTTATGAATAGTTATCAGAACGTTGTCAGCAATGACTTTTCCTTGAATAGTTATCAGTATGTTGTATGTGAAGCATGTCGTACAAAATTATGCTTAAGTGAAGCAAAACATTCACAAAATTGAACGGGTTAACATGTTATTTATTTTTTTGTCAATTGACAAAGTCGAGAAGCTCCTCAAACTTATCAAAAAAAATTTCATGGTGTAGCTTCAAACTATTATTATATGAGAAGTATTCTTAAAAATTGGTTCACAACCAAATTTCTTTCAGTTATACATATATGATACTGAGAATAAATTTTCAATAGATAGAGGGTTATTGGGTATGTTTTTGCACGCACATTTTTTTATTATTAAGTTCTATTTTTTTTTTTTTGAAAAAATCATTTTGTGATATAATTAAAATCAATATATGTATAATGCTAAAAGTATAGATGTAATACATTAGTCTATATACATTATGTATTGTTTATTTGTAACTAAATTATTTAGACCATCATGTGTTTTACACGGGCTCGAAAATTAGTTTTTTATAGACAAAATTACTCTTATGTTAAACTATTATGTTCAAAAAAATAGTTATAACTTAAATATGAATATTAGACCATATGTAGTCAAAATGCCCCACCCTTGGGCATTTTGCGTCATGTGGCATCCCCGTCAGCAATGGAGAGTTTCGCAAAAAGTGGTGTAGTGGGTAAACTGTCACAACTCTTTTACAATAATTACATATATTACCCTCTCTCCCCCTTCCTTCACACAATTTTAAATAAAGCTCGAGCTGAATTCGTGTTTTGTACACAACACTTGTGCCAAAATGCCTAAGGAAAAAGCCGGGGGAGGGGGTGTACCCCGCTTTTTGTGACCAAAACACCACAACTTTGCATGACTACGGATGGTCTTATAAGAAATTGGTACCAATTGGAAATACAATACTAAATATGTCATTAAGCCATTATGCAATAAGCATTTGGGCTGTGGATATGCCCATTGCCTTAGGATTGCCTTAGGTTTACTAATTAATCCAGGTTTTTTGTTGTAAATATTCCATGAAGCCTAAAACCTTTATAATTTGTTCATGGTTTATCATTTTTTTTTAAATAAGGTGTATTAAATTTCTAAGAGAGTGATCCGGACCCATCCATGATATGAATTAACAAAATAACTCAAACAAGTTAGAAACTATTTTACTTACAAAATCATAGAGGGCGAGCTTTAAGCGTTTGTAGCTGGTAAGGTTGTTGCTTTGTTACCTTGAGATTATGCGTACATCAAATTAGAGGTGCACAAACCGGTTTAAAACTCAATCTCGGTTTGGGTTAAAACCGGTTTGGTTTTGCTTACAAAAGTCAAAACCGGTTTACAATCGGTTACAGTTCGGATTGAAACCAGTTTCTTGACCAGGTTACGATTAGTTTTGGTCCGGTTAACCGGTTTTGGTGGAGAAAGTTACAAACCGGTTGCGAATCTGCGATTTCAATCGGTTCCAAACCCAGTTTTTACATAATCGGTTTCAAACCTCTTCGATTTCGGTTTAATTTTTTAGGTCAGCTCGGTTAACCAGTTTATATGTCCACTTCTACATCAAATCGCAAAGCGATCCAGGCATCTGGCCCGCTTGAACCCTTCGTAAATGCGAGAGCTAAATCAAATTAATATATTAAAAATAATAAAATTAATATATTAAATTAATAAAAATAACTAAATCTTGATTTCAGATCCAAAATACGAAACTTGCTGCTCAAATCTTGAACTAATTACAAAAAATTATGGCGCCATTAAACACTCACACAATCCTTATTACTATTGCATCCACAGAATCTTGAGTGACTAAAGTGACATTTTCGTATTTATGGTTTAACAAATAATGCGAATTTAGTTTAAAAAGTTTAATTTTTGCATATGGCCCTTCACGTTTCCTAATTCTTGTCAATTACATCCAAATCACTAACTCTGTTAAGTTTAATCGTTAAGTCATGGGTAGACATGTCTTTTCACTCTTTATTTATTATAATACTTATTTCAGTGAATTGCGGTTTTCGTCCCTGTGGTTTGCCCGAATATGCGGTTTTAGTCCAATAGTTTCAAGTTTGCAATTTCCTTGCCTATTAAATGTTCGATTTTTTTCCTTGTAGTTTCATTTCACTTGAAATTAAACCCGAATTTATTAACCCCGTAAAGTTTGGTCGTTAACCAATCTGCGTGCCCCTCGCGTGATGACCAATTTTGTTGTTTTTTTCCTAAAACGAACCTAGTACTAATTCGCAAGCCCCCTCACGTGAGGGGCTAGGGTGTATTTGAGAAAAAAGAAAGAAAAATACAAAACTGCCCATCACGTGAGGGGCGCACCAATGGTTTAACTACTAGATTTAACGAGATTAGTGAATGCGGGTTTAATTGCAAGTGAAAAAATGAAACCATAGAGACGGAAAATGCAAATTTGAAACTCCTTGACTAAAACCGCATATTTGGACAAACCACATTGACGAAAACCACGGTTAACTGAAATAAGTATTATAATAAAAAAAAGTGAAAAGACATGTCTACCCCATGACTTAACGATTAAATTTAACGGGATTAGTGATTTGGATGTAATCGGCAAGAATTGAAAAACGTGGAGGGTCCATATGCAAAAACAAACTTTTTGGACTAAATTCATATTATTTGTCAAACCAGAAGGACGAAAATGACAATTTACTCATGTTGAACTAATAGGTGTTGTTTTCGTGAGTGAATTTAATTTAAACCCCTATTTTACTTATTTTAGGGTCACGGTTTTAATTGTTAATTACCCAGCATAATTGGAATCAAAATCTTTAATTTGTTTAGAAAATGTGAATTAATACATGCCAAGCTCGAGCAGTGTGAATTAATACATAGAAGTTTAGAAAATGTAAAATTTAAAAATACACAAGGCTCGACAAGCCTAAATGAGATTCCTATACAAGGTTCGAGCTCAGGCTTGATAAATAAACGGGCCTTATTTGAAGCTTAGGCTTGAGTTCAAAAAAGCTTGGCATGTTTTAAGTTTTTTATCGATCCGAGCTTGAGTAGAGGGCGCGCAGCTCGTCTCGACTCGTTTGCACCCATACAAAAATTTATGTTAATTTAGGGTAGCAACACCTGCTACATATCCAATTAGAATGTGTATTAAGGTTGTGAATAACCCTAACTGAACCGAACAAGGTCTTGCTTATATTCGCCCGTTAAGCTTTTATCTGACAAATGAACGGTTCACAGACAAACAAACACAAACATTTAATTCATATGTTAATTAATATATAAAGTAATCACATGATGCTTGTATATATTTTTGTTTTACTGTTAATAATTTTGCCCAAGTATCTATGATAAGATTAGACTAGTCGGTAAAATATATTGAAAAGCTTTAATAAACAAACATTGACAAACAAAAGCGGACGTAAACGAAGACGTTATCGAACGTTGACGAACAAAACTGAACGAACATGACCTCTGTATATGTTTATTCATTTAGTTAGGTGAACGAAATTTTTTGTTCGCCTTCATTCTTTTACTAAACGAACTTCTTTCCGAACAGTTTGTTGAATGTTTGGTTCGTTTATAATCTTATGTGAAATAGAGTAATAAAAACTTAAGATATTGATTTATAATTTTGATTCTTGATATGTCACACCCCGACCAAAGGCGGCGGAACATGCCGGGGTGCAACCGATTGCCCAAATACACAAGACACTATTTAAAGTGACAATATTTAATCAACTTATTTTATTTCATAAATCAATAAACAAACACATCTCGTTCATATAAACAAATTTGGAAACAAGTAGTAATCATATTGTTCGTTTTACTAATACCCTAATAGTCTTGGTATCGTTTTTCATCAAGTCCTCGAGCCAACAAAAGTCAAACCTGTAACATTTCATAAAATAAAGTTTGTCAACACAAAGGTTGGTGAGCAATTCATAAGTTTGAGTATATAAGTATATAGTAATAAAAAGCCACAAAACTTGTATACGAAACAATAAATAAAAGCTATAAACTTGGATAAATAGTTATCGCTAAACAAGTTAGCGACACCTAGCTATAAGGGGATACCAAATAGTCCAGGATTTTATAGTTATCGTTAATTGCATTACGTTAACAACACCTTTCCATTACCAAATGGTCTAGGATTTTATAGTTATCGTTAATTGCATTACGTTAACGACACCTTGCCATTGCCAAATGGTCTAGGATATATAGTTCCACCATCCAAAAGCGATAAACACATAGACAAATAAGCATAGAACACAAAATCGAGCAATTATTCAAGTAAAGTATACCATCACGTTTGTGGGTTTAAGATTCAAGTAAATAAAGCTTTTAGTTTGATAAGTATGAAATGTCACCCCAAAACGAAAGATGGAAAAAGGGGTATGAAAGTACTCACCTCAATTGATGAACCGATAAAATAAATAGATAGATAAATGAAGCTCGAATGATAAACGAACAGATCCGACTTGATAGCGAGAGAGAGAGAGAGAGAGAGAGAGAGAAAACGAGAGGGAGAGAGCCGAGAGTAGTGTAGTGAGAGAGAGATAAGACACGGTGGTGCACGTCGGTACACCGGTGGTCGGCCTTCCGGTCACCAGAAAAACGATCCGTGGGGGTAAGGGGCTGCCAGCGTCAGGTTTACGGACCAAAGGAAAGGAGAGAAGTGGTGGTGGTGTGTCGGAGGTGCGAGAAGGGAGTGAGGTGGCCGGCGCCGGCTTCTTGCCGGAAAACCGAAGTCGTCGGAAAACGGCCAAAGGTAAGGGTGGCGGCTGTGGTTTGAATAATATGGTAGGGTTAGGTTAAGTTTGGTTTATATATGTATGCATATTTTTCACAAAAGGCCCCTCAAGTTCTACATATTTTATAAAAGGGGTATTAAACTTAATAAATGTTAATATAGATTCAAAAATGGCAAGTACTACCCTTTACAATTTATAACTAATTTTTGTTAAATGAACAATGATTAGTACACGCCTACATGACGGGTTTGAAGTATAACTTATTAAAATAAAGCATGAAAGAAAATCAAAATCTGAATTTGACGAATGTCACAGTATCCCCAACTTTTTGGAAATTTCGTCCCGAACTTAAAATAAACTCAAAGAAAGGTAATTATGAATGAATATCGTCTTTAGTAAGGTAATTGCATGAACAAAATTTTTTTTTGCAAAAGAATAACGTCAATTCCTTGGATGACTCGAAAAACGCTACAAATGAGAAACATAATAAAGGCACTTATATATAGGATGTACCGGCGGCGTATCCACCATGCCTTTATCACGATTTGCATTTCCATCGTCTTTCTGCCACCATCCTCGGGTCTGAGTTACCGCACACAACCATACTTACCTCGATCGTCGTATGGTCCACATGATTCGTTCCATTGCGTGGTTTAAGAGACATATTTATTTTTGAAATCTTTAATTAATAAGTGTGTAAATAATTTTGTTGAATTTTACCAATATTGGTAAAACAGTACTAGCGGTTGAAAATTTTCGGGATTGACTTTTTTAATAAGTAGGAAGATGTGATACATAAATGAAACAACTAAAATCTTAAAGTATAACCAAGGTGAAAATAACTATTTTGGTTTAAATAAGTAAAGACGATCAAATAAGTAAAATTCAGGGTAAACCATTACGAAAACGGGATTTAAAGTCAAATGTCATCAAAGTGAAAATAATAAACAAATCCTTAATTAGCTCCATGGTTGTACGTAGGATCACTAAAATTTAGTATAAAATTCGATGAGTGAAAAAATAAGAAAAATCCAATAAGTGAAACGAGGATCCAAATAGTGAAAATGAGAAACCCGAAAGGTGAGTACATAAGGTAGGGGTAAACAACGTTACAATTAACAATAATGTCGTACAATGAGTTTCATACGTGTACAAACTTGGGGTTATAAGTAATTTAGAATACGATTGCGTGAAATCACGAGAATGAGGTGAGTTTCTTTGGGGTGACGCATACGTGCATCAATATAAATAAAATAATAATGATTAACAACCAAAAAAATCGATGAAATGTGATAAAACGTGAATACAGCCACTATTGTGAAACCATTTATATAACGTCATTATAATAGCGGTTTCTAATAGCGCCAAAACTTGTAGACAACCAC